>NW_028260368.1:12597472-12612472 GCF_056163025.1 Triticum urartu | reverse complement strand
GACCCATCATTTTGCAATGAAAACAACATATAAAACTCTGGACAATTTCGAAATCAGGCCAAGCGTCTTAATACATATGCAAAAAAATTCATTATTGGCCCACCATTGATTAGAAGATTTAGCTTGTATGAATCGCTATTGGTTTGATACGAATAATGACAATCGTTTCAGTATGTTAAGGATACAGATGTATCCACAATTCATTTAGAGTTACTTAATAGTCTATTTCTTATACCATATCTCTATCCCGTGAAATTCTCGAGCCAAAAGATGGATGCATATGCTGTGTTTCATTTTGCTAAATGATATCAATTAAATGGTGTATCAATTCCATAAATTGCATATAGCAATAAATAAATCAGCAAAATTCTTTCTAATATTTTAGATAGAAGAAACATTTCTTCTATCTAAAATATTAGAAAGAATGTACCCTTCTATCCAAATCCAATTTGCATCGATAAAATAAATCCAAATTCCAGTAGTAGATGAATAATTGCAAATTTGTGTGTGTACGAGATTAGAATAACTTCAAAATAACTGACATAATTTTGTATTTTTCCTGATCAGAAAAATACATGAAAAAGAAAGGAGGTAGAAAAATTTTTGGATTTATGGTTAAAGAAGAAAAAGAAGAAAACAGGGGTTCTGTTGAATTTCAAGTATTCAGTTTCACCAATAAGATACGGAGACTTGCTTCACATTTGGAATTACACAAAAAAGATTTTTCATCGGAAAGAGGTCTACGAAGACTTTTGGGAAAACGTCGACGTTTGCTGGCTTATTTGGCAAAGAAAAATAGAGTACGTTATAAGAAATTAATCGGTCAGTTGAATATTCGGGAGCAGTAATTTAATCGTTCAAATTTTTTTCTTGTTTTATTATTTTTTTAGTAGTCTTATAGTAGTCTTAGATTTTTCATTTTGATGAGCCTCGCTTTGAGGAATTCATGGAATAATCCATTTTCATGGAATAATGAATTAAGGAAGAAAGGATATGAGTCTACCGCTTACAAGAAAAGATCTCATGATAGTCAATATGGGCCCTCAACACCCATCAATGCATGGTGTTCTTCGACTGATCGTTACTCTCGATGGTGAGGATGTTATTGATTGTGAACCCATATTAGGGTATTTACACAGAGGAATGGAAAAAATCGCGGAAAACCGAACTATTATACAATACTTACCTTATGTAACAAGGATATAGAGAGATTGTAGAAAGGGGATAGGATAGTTATTTTTGCAAGAGACTTGTTGTAAATTCCTTAACTTAAGAAAGAAAAAAGAATAAAAACACAGATACATAACATAAAAAAAAGAATAAATAAGACGAGATTCGACCTCCCCCTACATATTTAATTTCCTCTCCTATACAAAAACTAGCAAGACCCACTCCATTGGTAATTCCATCAATAACACCCTTATCAAAAAACTCCGTGAGTTCGGTTAACCCTCTTATACCGAGGGTAAAGACCCTAGTATAGAAAATATCTATATAACCACGATTATATGACCAACTGTATATATTTTTTTTTACTTGATCTAAAAATTCTTTTTTAGGATTTCCTTTGTAAAAAGAGTTTATTAAATCCAAATTCTGAAAAAAAGAATAAGCGGATCCATAGAAGATATATGCTATGAATAAACCAAAGATAGCTAGACTTACAGAAGAAATTGCATTAGTAATAAATTCATATGAATTTACAAAAGAATTAGAACTTTCCTGGGTAAAGTTTATTGAGGGAGTTAACCACTTTGATAATATGGTTAACTCTGCTATTCCATTACCAATTCCTCCATTATCAAAAGAGATTCCTATGAATCCAATGAACAAAGTGAAAAGTAGTAATATAAGAAGAGGAAATAACATAGTATTTCCCGTTTCATGCGGATAGGCAAAAGTTTTTTTAGCCCCAAAAGACGTAGTAAAGGATCCTATCCTATTTCTTGTATTACCTTGAATTTTTGGTATATTTTGTGAAAAAAAAGAAACTCCACTCTTCGTTGTTGATAAAACGAAATCCCTATTCACTCCTTTGGGTATCCTTTTTCCCCATAAGGATATTGAATACAAGGAACTCTCTTTAGTGCTACTGTAATTTTGAAAATGAACACGCAAATACCCATCAAATGTAAGTAAATATATCCGAAACATATAAAAGGCAGTTAATCCTGCAGTAAAGGAGGCTATTATTCCAAAAAAGGGCGAATACAACCAACTATTACTAAGGATTTCATCTTTGGACCAGAAGCAAGCAAGAGGTGGAATACCACAAAGAGAAAGTGTACCCCATAAAAAAGTAGTTCTTGTGATTGGAATGTATTTTCTTAAACCGCCCATAAGAACCATATTTTGACTTTTATCTGGTGAATATCCAACAAGAGGTTCCATTGAATGAATAACGGATCCGGATCCCAAGAACAATAAAGCTTTTGAATAAGCATGAGTGATCAAATGGAATAAAGCAGCTTGATAAGAACCTATACCTAGAGCTAACATCATATAACCCAATTGAGACATTGTAGAATAGGCTAAGCTTCTTTTAATATCTCTCTGAGCAAGAGCTAAAGTAGCTCCTAAGAATAGTGTTATTGTACCTACTAAAGAAATAAAACTCATTATCAAAGGTAAAGATATGAAAAGAGGAAGAAGTCGAGCTAGAAGAAAAATTCCCGCAGCAACCATAGTTGCTGCGTGTATAAGAGCCGAAATAGGAGTGGGCCCTTCCATAGCATCGGGTAACCATACGTGAAGAGGGAATTGTGCGGATTTCGCAACTGCACCAAGGAATAATAAAAAAGCACACAAAGTAGTAAGTAAAGAGTTAATTCCATTATTAGGAATCCAGTTATTAGCTATTTTGAACAAATCCCTAAACTCTAAACTACCTGTTATCCAAAAAAAACCTAAAATTCCTAATAATAGACCAAAATCCCCTACACGATTAGTTACAAAAGCTTTTTGACAAGCACTCGCTGCGATTGGTCGTGTAAACCAAAAGCCTATCAATAAATAAGAACACATTCCCACGAGTTCCCAAAAAAAATAAATTTGTATCAAATTGGAGCTAGTAACCAATCCCAACATGGAAGTATTGAAAAAACTTATATAAACAAAAAATCTCAAATATCCTTCATCGTGAGACATATAACCATCACTATAAATAAGAACCAGGATTCCTACAGTAGTAATTAGTATTAACATAATAGAAGTAAGTGGGTCAATCAAGTATCCAAATTCTAAAGAAAAATCATTATTGACGGTCCAAGACCATAGATATTGATAGATCGAACTTCCATTTATTTGTTGAATAGACAGTTGAACTGAGAATACCATAGCTATACTTAAGAGTAAAACACTAGGAAAAGCCCATATGCGACGAAGATTTTTTGTTGCTGTCGGAATAAGAATAAGGCCAAATCCCATTGACATAATAACTGGAAGTGGGAGAAGAGGGATTACCCATGCATATTGATATGTATGTTCCATAAGAAAAGAAATTGCAATTTTTACTTCAATTTTTACTTCAATTTTTCTATAAAATTGTTTCCGATTCACCAAACCAATTCTTATCTCTTTCTGAAAGAATAAATAAAAAGAATAAGAAAAAATACTGAAATTCTTAATTTTTCCAAAATTTATCTCATTGAAATAATTAAAAATTAAGAATGGGTTTAGTTGGTTAAATTAAAAAAGTTAATAAAATAACTAGGTAACGAAGTTATTTTATTAACTAAATAAAGATATTTATAAAAATAAAAAAAAAAAAGTGGAATCATTTTACTTTCTATTCATAATTCATTTTTATATTTCTTTAAAACAAAGATGAAACAGCTCTCTTGTTCCATAATTAACTGATTGAGTGAATTCCAATGAAAACCTATGTTTATAAGAAATTATCGAATAGTCCTTACTTCATATAGAACTAAAATTCTAATGACTATAAATTACCTAAGTTTTAGAATGTCTTGTTTAAGAGACTCAGTATTTTTTGTTTTGATTGGAATTCCTTTCCTTTATGGAATACCATTCTGAACTTAATTAACTATTTTCATTTTCCCTTCTTTTTATCCCCCCGTCTTATCTTATATGGGGGATAGGCTTCCATACCATATATCTATATATGGAGTATACTTGATATATAAATAGATATAAATAGATTTAAATGAGAAACCCTTCTATATATTCTATATTATTAAAAAAAAAGTATAAAATATATAAAGAAAAAATGTTAAAAAATTCTTGTTGTCTTATCCGCATTAGACAAAATGAAGTAAAAAATAATTCAAAATTTAAGTATCTTTCAGTATCTAAGTATAAATACTAATAAAAAGAAGAAAGAAGGATTGATTTGCAGCAATAGATGTCTTTCACATACAACTAGAAAAAAGTAATTTCCTTTTTGAATGGCAGTTCCAAAAAAACGTACTTCAATGTCAAAAAAGCGTATTCGTAAAAATATTTGGAAGAAAAAGACTTATTTTTCCATAGTACAATCTTATTCTTTAGTAAAATCAAGATCATTTTCGAGCGGTAATGAGCATCCAAAACCAAAGGGTTTTTCTGGGCAACAAACAAATAATAAGATTTTGGAATAATATGAATTGACTTATCAAAAAAGAATTCCAATTATTTAATAATTTGGATTCTTCTTTGAATGTACTTTTATGTGTCGAATTACTCGGTACAATATTCTTAGAACAAAAAACCCCTCTTATCTTATATATACAAGAAAAAAAAAGTTTTGTTTGGTATACTGTGTGCTAAGTATTCTTTTCCTATCAATGAACTTTTCATAATTTTCCTAATAGAATCCTCATATTCTATTAGGAAAATTATGAAAAGTGGAGTATTCTTACAATAGGACTTACAACTTCCACCTATCTTCTCCAAAATCATAAGGTTAGTAAATCTTATTAATAAGAGCATAAAGACTTTCATTCTAGAAATTTTTAAAAAATCCAAAAAGCCTTTTCTATTTATCCATTTTATTTTAATTTCATCATTAAATAGAAACCCTTTTGGATTTTTTTCATTGTATTGAAAGAATTTTCAAAATGTAAAGGGGAAATTAATTAGAAAAAATTAGTTCTATAATTGCAAGTTAGAAAAAAGAAGTTCCAACTCTTTCAAGCAGTGTTTGTGTTTCTATTGGGCAAAGCAAGAGTTTATTGTAAAAAAAAAAAATGGAAACGATACTACCAAACGAAGTCTATTTTAATGAAAACTCTAATGTTCCTAAATTTTATGGACTTTCCCAATATCGACGATTCCCAAGATAATAGCTATTATTCTTTTAAGTTACCTATTATTTGAAGTTAGCCGCCATGGTGAAATTGGTAGACACGCTGCTCTTAGGAAGCAGTGCTCAAGCATCTCGGTTCGAATCCGAGTGGCGGCATTCTTGAAAAAGAATACAATAGATTAGAAATCAATTCGAAATTTACAATTTTGTAATGGGACCTTCCCCTTATGCTATTTGCAACTTTAGAACATATACTAACTCATATCTCTTTCTCAACGATTTCAATTGTGATTACGATTCATTTTATAACCTTATTAGTTCGTGAACTTGGAGGATTACGCGATTCGTCAGAAAAAGGAATGATAGTTACTTTTTTCTCTATAACAGGATTCTTAGTTTCTCGTTGGGCTTCCTCGGGACATTTTCCATTAAGTAATTTATATGAGTCATTGATCTTCCTTTCATGGGCCCTGTATATTCTTCATACCATTCCTAAAATACAGAACTCTAAAAATGATTTAAGCACAATAACTACGCCAAGTACTATTTTAACGCAAGGCTTTGCCACATCGGGTCTTTTAACTGAAATGCATCAATCCACGATACTAGTACCTGCTCTACAATCTCAGTGGTTAATGATGCATGTCAGTATGATGTTATTAAGCTATGCAACTCTTTTGTGCGGATCCTTATTATCTGCCGCTATTCTAATCATTAGATTTCGAAATAATTTCCATTTCTTTTCTAAAAAGAAAAAAAATGTTTTAAATAAAACATTTTTCTTTAGTGATATTAAATATTTTTATGCAAAAAGAAGTGCTTTAAAAAGAACCTCTGTCCCTTCATTTCCAAATTATTACAAATATCAATTAACGGAGCGTTTGGATTCTTGGAGTTATCGTGTCATTAGCCTAGGATTTACCCTTTTAACCGTAGGTATTCTTTGTGGAGCAGTATGGGCTAATGAGGCCTGGGGATCCTATTGGAATTGGGATCCTAAGGAAACTTGGGCATTTATTACTTGGACCATATTCGCAATTTATTTACATAGTAGAACAAATCCAAATTGGAAGGGTACGAATTCTGCACTTATAGCTTTGATAGGATTTCTTATAATTTGGATTTGTTATTTTGGTATAAATCTATTAGGAATAGGCTTACATAGTTATGGTTCGTTTACATTAACACCTAAATGATTACATAAAATAAAACCTTCATGAAATGAAGGTTTTTACTTTTATGTTTTATTTGAGAACCCCTTGAACGCCTTATCAAAGGGTTCTCAAAAATTCGAGATAGATCTAATTATACTTTTTTACTTATTTCTGCATTATATACTTTTTTACTTATTTCTGCATTAATAGAGCAGACGAGTAAAAAAAAGCAAACCTATTTAGGATAATAATTGGATAAGAGAGCCTCTACCCTGTCAACGGATAGGGAGAGAACAAAATCTGGATAAATACCAATTCCTATTACTGGTAAAAAGATACAGATTAAAATAAAGAGTTCTCGTGGTCCAGAATCCACAAAATTTGCGTTTGGAACATTAAATAGCTTGTATCCATAGAACATCTGGCGTAACATAGATAATAAATAAATAGGAGTTAATATCATTCCAATTGCCATTACAAAAGTAATTAGTGTTTTTGGCATTAACAGAAATTTTGGACTAGTAATTAGTCCAAAAAATACTACTAATTCTGCGACAAAACCACTCATTCCTGGTAAGGCAAGAGAAGCCATTGAAAAGCTACTAAACATGGTAAAAATTTTAGGCATTGGGATAGATATTCCCCCCAGTTCTTCGAGATAAACAAGACGCATTCTATCAGAAGCGGTTCCTGCCAAGAAAAAAAGTGTAGCACCAATAAATCCATGGGATAATATTTGTAAAATAGCTCCATTGAGTCCAATGTTGGTTATGGAACCAATTCCTATAATTATGAAACCCATGTGAGATACAGAGGAATAAGCTATTCTTTTTTTGAAATTTCGTTGACCAAGAGAAGTTGAAGCTGCATAGATTATTTGGATCGCTCCTATTATTACTAACCAGGGCGAAAATAGATAATGAGCATGAGGTAACAATTCCATGTTGATCCGAATCAATCCATATGCTCCCATCTTTAATAATATTCCCGCTAAAAGCATACATGTACTATAATGTGCTTCCCCATGGGTATCTGGTAACCACGTATGTAGGGGTATAATCGGCAATTTGACAGCATAAGCAATAAGGAAGCCAAAATATAAAAGTATTTCCAAGGTTGCAGGGTATGATTGATTAATTAATCTTTCCAAATCTAATCCTGGTTCGTTGGAACCATATAAGCCCATACCCAGAACTCCGATTAAGAAAAAAATGGAACCGCCTGCAGTATACAAAATAAACTTTGTAGCTGAATATAGACGCCTCTTCCCCCCCCACATGGATAAAAGTAAGTAAACAGGAATTAATTCTAACTCCCACATGATAAAAAAAAGTAAAAGGTCTCGCGAAGAAAATAATCCTATTTGACCACTATACATTGCGAGCATCAGGAAATAGAATAATCGCGAATTCCGTGTAATTGGCCAAGCTGCTAAAGTAGCTAAAGTAGTGATAAATCCTGTCAATAAAATAGATCCTAATGAAAGTCCATCGATTCCCAATCTCCAGTGGAAATCGAAGACATCTATCCATTTATAATCCTCCTTTAATTGGATTAAGGGATCCTCCAGTTGGAAATGATAACAGAACGCATAAGTCATTAGAAGGAATTCTAATAAACAAATAGATATAGTATACCACCTAACGACTTTGTTTCCCTTATGAGGTAAAAAGAAAATTAATGAACCTGCAAATATCGGCAAAACAACAAGTATTGTTAACCAAGGAAAATAACTCATGATAAAGTGATAAAGACAAGATACGTTTTGACCAGAAAAGCCCGTGCTCGATTATTTCGAGCACAGGCTTCTTCGGTAAAGAGGAATCAGACGATTCGAGTGAAGTTTTTTGTAACGTATCAATAAGATAGAGCCATGCTACGTGTTGTTTCAGGCCCTAAATAAACGCGGACACTTAAAAAATCTGTCGGGCAGGCAGATTCACATCTCTTACAACCCACACAATCTTCGGTTCTCGGCGCGGAAGCAATTTGCTTGGCTTTACATCCATCCCAGGGTATCATTTCTAATACATCTGTTGGACAAGCTCGTACACATTGAGTGCATCCTATACATGTATCGTAAATTTTTACGGAATGTGACATTGGATCTATAAATTTTTCTTTTCAACATAAAATTTTTCGATCTGGTAAAAATGAAATTAGTACTATAATGAGTCATATGTATTGTAGACACCAGACGAAGCAATGGTTTATCCAAACTTCAAAAAAAAAAATCTATTTTTTAATCTGTTTGTGAGAAAGCGTGAAGAGAGCCAAGAGACTTTAATTTTGGATTTCAACAATAAATAAGAAATAAGAAAGAATTTTACGAATTGTACAGACGAATTCGAATTAGCCAATAAATTGGCTATCGTCTTTTCAATATAAATTATTGCAATATTCAAATTGCAATATCAATGAATTACAAATACAAAAATTCATTTAAGTGAAAAAGAATACTATGCAATAATCTACTAAAAAAAATGGATATTCTCAAATAATACTAAGAAAATAGTATTGATTTCTATTTATTTTAATATGTGCGCCTTTGTTTAGAGGATTCTATGTCTAATTATTCAAAAGTCTAATTATTCAATAAATTAGATTGATTGATACGAGTGGATTTCCTATTACGATGGATGGAAGAAAGAATGGATAGTCCAATAGCGGCTTCAGCAGCTGCAAGGGCTATAACAAAAATTGCGAAAATATCTCCTTTTAATTGGCGACTATCAAATAGATCAGAAAATGTTACGAGATTTAGATTAATTGAATTCAGTATAAGTTCAAGACATATTAGAGCTCTAACCATGTTTCGGCTTGTGATCAATCCATAGATACCAATCGAAAATAAATAGACACTCAAAAAAAGTACATGCTCAAACATCATTAACTAACTCCTTATCAATCTCGATTCATTTCAATATGAGGGCAAGAATTGAACCGATTCAATTAATTACAATAGAACAATTACACAACAAAAGAAAAAAAAAAAAAAAAAAAAGGAGGTATTTGTTGGCAGTAGATGGATTTTACTAAATCAAAATTGTGATTCTTTAGTTATTTATTTTAGATTTGCAATTCTTATAATTTGTACTTTTTCTAAGTTTTCTTATTGCCGAGCCATAGTAATTGCACCTATTAAAGAAACTAGAAGAATTATGGAAATGAGTTCAAACGGAAGATAAAAATCGGTTGCTAAATGAATTCCAATTTGTTGAACATTATTTATGAGACCCTGTTCTACTATTTGGTTTGATCTTGTAGTCCAAAGAATTCCATACCACGACGTATCTGGGATAGTAGTCATTAGTGAAAAAACAATAGTTATACAAACGAGTGAAGTGAACCCATCTCCAATAGTCCAATAATTCTTATCTTTAGACCATTCTGAGCCATTTACGAACATTACAGCGAATATGATCAAGACATTTATGGCTCCCACATAAATAAGAAGTTGTGCGACAGCTACAAAGTAGGAATTTAATAAAAAATAGAATAAGGATATACAAACAAGAACTAATCCCAGCGAAAAGGCAGAATAAATGGGGTTGGTAAGTAATACTACTCCTAGACCCCCTAGTAGAAGAACAAATCCCCCAAATAGCATAAGAATCTCATGTATTGGTCCAGGTAAATCCATTATGGATAAAAAGAAATTAATAGTATAAAATTTTTCATGAACTGACTAAAACTAAAGGATTCAAGGAAGGAAAAAAGGATTAGGGTATTTTTTTGTGTATAAACTTATAGTTATAAATTATATTATATCACGAAAATCTAGTCTGATTTAAAATAAGAAATAATTTCCAATAAGCAGTAGTTTTTCGTTTTTCTTTATAGTTTAATTTTAAAGTTTAATAAAGAATTATTAGATTTTTATAACAGAAAGACAAAATCAAAGTTTAGTAATCAGTAATCGTTCTTGAATTCGAAGATTTTTCTTTGTTTATTTTACTTTCAGACGAATTCCTAATTGTTTGAATTGTGTAATCTCCCATTATGGAGATTGGTAACCGACTTAAAGCAATTTGATTGTAATTCAATTCATGACGATCATAGGTAGAAAGTTCATATTCTTCAGTCATTGATAAACAGCTTGTTGGACAGTACTCAACACAATTGCCACAAAATATACAAACTCCGAAATCAATACTATAATTAAGCAATTGTTTTCTTTTAATATCCTTTTCAAATCTCCAATCCACAACGGGTAAATCTATCGGACATACGCGAACACATACTTCACAAGCAATACATTTATCAAATTCAAAGTGGATTCGCCCTCGGAAACGCTCTGGTGTAATTGATTTTTCATAAGGGTAGTGAATCGTTATAGGTAAACGATTTGTGTGGGATAAGGTAGTTATGAAACTTTGACCTATGTACCTTGTAGCACGTATTGTTTGTTGACCATAACTCATGAACCCAGTTACCATAGGGAACATATTCATTCTAAATATCTATGAAAAAGATATGTTTCTTTCTCTTGTTTGAGAGAGCTTTTGTGTTGAAAATATTCTTACTATTATTGTATTATCTTATTTATAGTGAAACAAGTTGAGAAGAGGTTGTTAATAAGAGATTGCCCAGGGAAATAGGTAAAAGAAATTTCCATCCAAGATTTAATAACTGATCCATTCTCATCCTCGGTAAAGTCCATCTTATTGTGATAGAAATGAAGAGAAATAAATAAGCTTTAGTTAATGTAATAAATATACCCATTGTCATTTCCAAAATTCCAACTGCTTTATTCATTTGGAAAAAATCAAAAAAGGATATATAGGGAATAGATAAATTCCACCCGCCCAAGTAGAGAACTGTTACAAATAAAGAAGAAACTAATAAATTTAGGTAAGAAACAAGATAAAATAAACCATATTTGATACCGGAATATTCAGTTTGGTAACCTGCTACTAATTCTTCCTCCGCTTCTGGTAAATCAAAGGGTAATCTTTCACATTCTGCCAAAGAAGAAATTAAAAAAACCAGAAAACCTATAGGCTGACGCCAAATATTCCATCCAAAAAAACCGTATTTTGACTGTGCTTCAACTATATCAACTGTACTTGAACTGTTAGATAATCATAGTCGGTGATAACATCACAGTTCCCACCGCTATTTCAAAACCGTACATGAAACCTTAGCTTCATACGGCTTCTCTATGATCAGAAAAAGGAAAGGACTGTTTTGTTCCTAGCCCCGGGGGCGTAGATAGAATTAGATAAAATAAAATAGATTTGAAAGTCCTAAATTAGACCAAAGGAATTCCGTCTGCTAGAATAAGAAAAAGCGCTTCCGAATTGATCTCATCCTTTATAATATAATGAAAATTTTTCTTTGTTCAGTAATAACTTAATCTTGGAATAAAACACTTGTTACTTGTTATAGGAATTCAATTAATAAATGGAAAGAGTTGGGTATTAGTTCATGAGCAATTCTGCATGAATATGGATAGAGGAAGGAAATAATGAAAATTTTTTCTAGTGCACTCCATATCTTTTTTACTATTCTTCTTTCCCCAGGGAGGGGGTATTTAAAAAGAAAAAATGGATAAAGGGTTAATTCGTTCTTGATAGCCATTTCCTTAACAAGTGAATGGGAACATACTCTGGATCGGAATCCGAAGAAAGTACTACTTGATAATTTCTACAAATTGCAAGTCCTTATTATGATTCCTTTTATGGGCAAAAATCTCTAATGTTTTAGATTTTCCATTACTAATCCTTTATGTACTTTAGTGTTCCTAACCCTTCACTAACTTTTGGTGGATTCTTCTTATGGATTATTAAGTTATAGTAATAACTAGGAGTATTCTAGTAATGGAATTCCATATCGTGAATCCTTTATTCTTGGCCGCTTCAAGATATGATGACTAATTAAAAAATATCAACCTTGGGATAAAGAGTTTACACTGCTTATGTTTACTTCCACTTTTTTCTTGTACGTAGGAAATGAGATTTTTTCTTTTTACTACAAATTTATAAGCTGTTTTGTTTCACTCATATAGCTATCTAGTTTAACTTACCAACCCAAATACTAAATAAGAAAAGGAATATAAATAGTTAATGGATTTTATAGGAAAAAGATCTATTTTAACGAATCACACGTAGAGATATTGCTAGCACACAAAAAGTTAATGGTATTTCATAACTAATGGATTGAGCAGCAGCTCGTAGACCGCCTGAAAAAGAATATTTATTATTTGAGCTATATCCTGCCATAAGAAGACCAATAGGAGCTATACTTGAAATGGCAATCCATAAAAAAACACCAATACTAAGATCGGCTAAAACAAAATGATATCCCAAAGGGATAACTAAAAAACTTAATAAAACTGATATGACTGCTATAGAGGGTCCAATGCTAAATAAAGAAATATCTCCTCGGGATGGCAGAATATCTTCTTTAAAAAGTAGCTTAGTCCCATCTGCTATAGCTTGAAGCAGGCCCAGGGGGCCAGCATATTCAGGACCAATACGTTGTTGTATCGACGCAGATATTTCTCTTTCTAACCACACAATTACGAGTACCTCTATTGTTATTCCCAAAAGGAGGGTCAAAATGGGTAGAATCGATATCAGTCCATAGACTTCTTTTAATAATTCCAATTTCGAAAAAGAATTGATAGTTTCTACCTCTACCCTATCTATTATCATTTCAACGATCAACTTCCCCCATAATGATATCTATACTACCTAATATCGTCATGATATCAGCCAATTTCATTTTTTTAACTAGCTGAGGAAGAATTTGCAAATTAATAAACCCGGGTGGACGGATTTTCCATCTCCAGGGGAAAAGGCTATCATCTCCTACTAGATAAATCCCTAATTCACCTTTTGGGGCTTCTACTCTTACATAAAGCTCTTGTCTTGACAATTCAAAATTGGGCGAAGGTTTTTTACCAAGAAATTTATACTCAAAATCATTCCATTCAGAATTATTTTCTTTCTTAAAGCGTCGGACTTCTAAATTTTCATAAGGTCCTCCAGGAATTTTTTCTACAGCTTGTTGAATTATTTTGATGGATTCCCTCATTTCACCAATTCGTACTAAATAGCGAGCTAACGAATCCCCTTCTTTTTGCCATTGGACTTTCCAATCAAATTGGTTGTAAGACTCATAAGGATCTACTTTACGAAGATCCCATTGTATTCCAGAAGCTCGTAACATCGGTCCCGATAAGCCCCAATTTACTGCTTCTTCTCCGCTAATAAAACCTACTCCTTCAACTCGCTCTAAAAAAATTGGATTCTGTGTAATAAGTTGTTGATATTCAACAACTCCGCGTAAAAAATAATCACAGAAATCTAAACATTTATCGATCCATCCATAAGGTAGATCGGCGGCTACTCCTCCGATGCGAAAGTAATTGTGCATCATTCGCATACCTGTAGCAGCTTCAAATAGATCATATATTAATTCTCTCTCTCTAAAAATATAGAAAAAAGGAGTCTGTGCGCCGAGATCCGCCATAAAAGGTCCAAGCCATAGCAAGTGAGAAGCTATCCGGCTTAATTCTAACATAATTACCCTAATATAGCTGGCTCTTTGTGGTATTTGAATATTCTCCAAGAATTCTGGTGCATTTACTGTTATTGCTTCTGTAAACATAGTAGCTAAATAATCCCACCTTGTTACATAAGGTAAGTATTGTATAATAGTTCGGTTTTCCGCGATTTTTTCCATTCCTCTGTGTAAATACCCTAATATGGGTTCACAATCAATAACATCCTCACCATCGAGAGTAACGATCAGTCGAAGAACACCATGCATTGATGGGTGTTGAGGGCCCATATTGACTATCATGAGATCTTTTCTTGTAAGCGGTAGACTCATATCCTTTCTTCCTTAATTCATTATTCCATGAAAATGGATTATTCCATGAATTCCTCAAAGCGAGGCTCATCAAAATGAAAAATCTAAGACTACTATAAGACTACTAAAAAAATAATAAAACAAGAAAAAAATTTGAACGATTAAATTACTGCTCCCGAATATTCAACTGACCGATTAATTTCTTATAACGTACTCTATTTTTCTTTGCCAAATAAGCCAGCAAACGTCGACGTTTTCCCAAAAGTCTTCGTAGACCTCTTTCCGATGAAAAATCTTTTTTGTGTAATTCCAAATGTGAAGCAAGTCTCCGTATCTTATTGGTGAAACTGAATACTTGAAATTCAACAGAACCCCTGTTTTCTTCTTTTTCTTCTTTAACCATAAATCCAAAAATTTTTCTACCTCCTTTCTTTTTCATGTATTTTTCTGATCAGGAAAAATACAAAATTATGTCAGTTATTTTGAAGTTATTCTAATCTCGTACACACACAAATTTGCAATTATTCATCTACTACTGGAATTTGGATTTATTTTATCGATGCAAATTGGATTTGGATAGAAGGGTACATTCTTTCTAATATTTTAGATAGAAGAAATGTTTCTTCTATCTAAAATATTAGAAAGAATTTTGCTGATTTATTTATTGCTATATGCAATTTATGGAATTGATACACCATTTAATTGATATCATTTAGCAAAATGAAACACAGCATATGCATCCATCTTTTGGCTCGAGAATTTCACGGGATAGAGATATGG
>NW_028260368.1:12539972-12579972 GCF_056163025.1 Triticum urartu | reverse complement strand
GGTTTTCCATGAGATGGTAAATGAAAACGATTAGTCCCACACGAGGTTTGGGAATAAGTGATTGTCTGATAATGAGCAAGGAATATACGTCTTTCTGCTAAAGAGGATCTATTAAACTCATAATTCATTAGATCCTTGTTATCAATGCCAACTAGGTATCATAAGTAAATGGATCCCGGTTGTTCAATCCTTTGATAACCAAGGTCATTCTTTGCTAAAGAGAAATGATCACTATGAGTCAGACTCAATAGAATTGGATCCATTCCAAATAGCGAGAATTAGGATTCTTGATCCCTCTCAATCTCTCTTTCAATTCGAGGATCCAGAGAGGTGTTTTCATAGTCATCTCCGAATATTTGCCATCTCGGAATATTTTCGATTTCATTTTTCTATGATATGTCTTTCTATATGAAAATTGGTTATTTACGATGTACGATGATCCCTGTTAAGCATCCATGGCTGAATGGTTAAAGCGCCCAACTCATAATTGGTAAATTTGCGGGTTCAATTCCTGCTGGATGCACACGAACGGGAACATTCCATAAGTCTATTGGAACTGGCTCTCTATCCATGGAATCTCATCCATCATCCATACATAACGAATTGGTATGGTATATTCATACCATAACATAAGAACAATAAGAACTCGAATTCTTATCGATACTGGAACTCAGAGCATAGGAGGGAAAGTCGATTTATGGATGGAATCAAATACGCAGTATTTACAGAAAAAAGTCTTCGTTTATTGGGAAAGAATCAATATACTTTTAATGTCGAATCGGGATTCACTAAGACAGAAATAAAGCATTGGGTCGAACTCTTCTTTGGTGTTAAGGTGGTAGCTGTGAATAGCCATCGACTACCTGGAAAAGGTAGAAGAATAGGACCTATTCTGGGCCATACAATGCATTACAGACGTATGATCATTACCCTTCAACCGGGTTATTCTATTCCACTTCTAGATAGAGAAAAAAACTAAAGGAGAATACTTAATAATACGGCGAAACATTTATACAAAACACCTATCCCGAGCACACGCAAGGGAACCGTAGACAGGCAAGTGAAATCCAATCCACGAAATAATTTGATCCATGGACGGCACCGTTGTGGTAAAGGTCGTAATTCCAGAGGAATCATTACCGCAAGGCATAGAGGGGGAGGTCATAAGCGCCTATACCGTAAAATAGATTTTCGACGGAATCAAAAAGACATATCTGGTAGAATCGTAACCATAGAATACGACCCTAATCGAAATGCATACATTTGTCTCATACACTATGGGGATGGTGAGAAGAGATATATTTTACATCCCAGAGGGGCTATAATTGGAGATACTATTGTTTCTGGTACAAAAGTTCCTATATCAATGGGAAATGCCCTACCTTTGAGTGCGGTTTGAACTATTGATTTACGTAATTGGAAGTAACCAATTAGGTTTACGACGAAACCTAGAAATCGATCACTGATCCAATTTGACTACCTCTACGGGATAGACCTCAACAGAAAACTGTTGAGTAACGGCAGCAAGTGATTGAGTTCAGTAGTTCCTCATAGAAAATTATTGGCTCTAGAGATATGGTAATATGGAGAAGACAAAATTGTTTGAAGCACGCACAGAACCGGAAGCGCCCCTTGTTTCAAAGAGAGGAGGACGGGTTATTCACATTTAATTTGATGGTCAGAGGCAAATTGAAAGCTAAGCAGTGGTAATTAAGACCCCCGGGGGAAAATAGGGATGTCTCCTACGTTACCCATAATATGTGGAAGTATCGACGTAATTTCATAGAGTCATTCGATCTGAATGCTACATGAAGAACATAAGCCAGATGACGGAACGCAGAGACCTAGGATGTAGAAGATCATAACATGAGCGATTCGGCAGATTTGGATTCCTTTCCTATATATCCACTCATGTGGTACTTCATCATATGATTCATATAAGATCCATCTGTCTAGAGATCGTCATATACATCTAGAAAGCCGTATGCTTTGGAAGAAGCTTGTACAGTTTGGGAAGGGGTTTTTTGAGAGAAAAGAAGAATCTACTTCAACCGATATGCCCTTAGGCACGGCCATGCATAACATAGAAATCACACGTGGAAGGGGTGGGCAATTAGCTAGAGCAGCAGGTGCTGTAGCGAAACTCATTGCAAAAGAGGGTAAATCGGCCACTTTAAGATTACCATCTGGGGAGGTCCGTTTAGTATCCCAAAACTGCTTAGCAACAGTCGGACAAGTGGGTAATGTTGGGGTGAACCAAAAAAGTTTGGGTAGAGCCGGATCTAAGTGTTGGCTAGGTAAACGCCCCGTAGTAAGAGGGGTAGTTATGAACCCTGTGGACCACCCCCATGGGGGCGGTGAAGGGAAAGCTCCCATTGGTAGAAAAAAACCCACAACCCCTTGGGGTTATCCTGCGCTTGGAAGAAGAACTAGGAAAAGGAAAAAATATAGCGATAGTTTTATTCTTCGTCGCCGTAAGTAAATACGTAACTAGGAATATGGAAAATTGCATTTTTGGAATTTGCAATAATGCGATGGGCGAACGACGGGAATTGAACCCGCGCATGGTGGATTCACAATCCACTGCCTTGATCCACTTGGCTACATCCGCCCCTTATCCAGCTAAAGGATTTTTTTTCTTTTTTCCATTGATCATTATTCTATTTATTCTGACCTCCGTACTTCGATCGAGATATTGGACATAGAATGCCACTCTTTAAAAAGGAAAAAAGGAGTAATCAGCTGTGACACGAAAAAAAACGAATCCTTTTGTAGCTCATCATTTATTGGCAAAGATAGAAAAGGTCAATATGAAGGAGGAGAAAGAAACAATAGTAACGTGGTCCCGGGCATCTAGCATTCTACCCACAATGGTTGGCCATACAATCGCGATTCATAATGGAAAGGAACATATACCTATTTACATAACAAATCCTATGGTAGGTCGCAAATTGGGGGAATTCGTGCCTACTCGGCATTTCACGAGTTATGAAAATGCAAGAAAGGATACTAAATCTCGTCGTTAACTGAATTCTGAATAGAAAGATTAAGAAGAAAAAAAGATTCAAAATAAAGACAGAAATACCCAATATCTTGCTAGAACAAGATATTGGGTATTTCTGTCTTCAAAAATTCTTATATGTTAGCAGAAAAACCTTATCCATTAATAGATGGAACTTCAACAGCAGCTAAGTCTAGAGGGAAGTTGTGAGCATTACGTTCGTGCATTACTTCCATACCAAGGTTAGCACGGTTGATGATATCAGCCCAAGTATTAATAACGCGACCTTGACTATCAACTACAGATTGGTTGAAATTGAAACCATTTAGGTTGAAAGCCATAGTACTAATACCTAAAGCAGTGAACCAGATTCCTACTACAGGCCAAGCAGCCAAGAAGAAGTGTAAAGAACGAGAGTTGTTGAAACTAGCATATTGGAAGATTAATCGGCCAAAATAACCATGAGCAGCCACAATATTATAAGTTTCTTCCTCTTGACCAAATTTGTAACCCTCATTAGCGGATTCATTTTCAGTAGTTTCCCTGATCAAACTAGAGGTTACCAAGGAACCATGCATAGCACTGAATAGGGAACCGCCGAATACACCAGCTACACCTAACATGTGGAATGGATGCATAAGGATGTTGTGCTCTGCCTGGAATACAATCATAAAGTTGAAAGTACCAGAGATTCCTAAAGGCATACCATCAGAAAAGCTTCCTTGACCAATAGGGTAAATCAAGAAAACAGCAGTAGCAGCTGCAACAGGAGCTGAATATGCAACAGCAATCCAAGGACGCATACCCAGACGGAAACTAAGTTCCCACTCACGACCCATATAACAAGCTACACCAAGTAAGAAGTGTAGAACAATTAGCTCATAAGGACCACCATTGTATAACCACTCATCAACAGATGCAGCTTCCCAAATTGGGTAAAAGTGCAATCCGATCGCCGCAGAAGTAGGGATAATAGCACCAGAGATAATATTGTTTCCATAAAGTAAAGAACCAGAAACAGGCTCACGAATACCATCAATATCTACTGGAGGGGCAGCGATGAAGGCGATAATAAATACAGAAGTTGCGGTCAATAAGGTAGGGATCATCAAAACACCGAACCATCCGATGTAAAGACGATTTTCAGTGCTAGTTATCCAGTTGCAGAAGCGACCCCACAGGCTTGTACTTTCGCGTCTCTCTAAAATTGCAGTCATGGTAAGATCTTGGTTTATTCAAATTGCAAGGACTCCCAAGCACACGTATTAACTAGAATATAGATAATAGAAGGCTTGTTATTTAACAGTATAACATAGACTATATACCAATGTCAACCAAGTCAGCCCAAAGATTAGCTATCCATATAACTAAATTAACCAAACCAATAATTTTGTATTTGTAAATGAAGTGAGTCAAAGTGAAAAACTTTGATGGGTCTTTTCTATATGGGTTGCCCGGGACTCGAACCCGGAACTAGTCGGATGGAGTAGATAATTCTTCCTTGTTACAATAGAGAAAAATCCCTCCCCAAATCGTGCTTGCATTTTTCATTGCACACGACTTTCCCTATGTAGAAATAGCCAATTTCTATTCCAAAGAGGAAGTTCTACTAATTTTTTTAATTAGTAAGTTGATTCACCTACTCTTTATTATAATAAAAAGAACATTTCAGAATGAAAAATAGAAAAGTTTTTTCTTGATCATTTATCAACCCTTTCCTGTTTCTTAATTTCGTCTAATGATTAATTAAGAGGGTTGACCAGGTCATTGATACGTATAATATCCAAATACCAAATACGCTCAGTGTGTGATCCACAGAAAGAAAAAAGAGTTGTTTTGGTGAACATCAAAGAAAAAACTTGCTCTTCTTCCATAAAAAATTCTTCTAAAAATGCCGAACCCAATCGTTGCATAAAAGTTCGTACCGTGCTTTTATGTTTACGAGCTAAAGTTCTAGCACATGAAAGTCGAAGTATATACTTTAGTCGATACAAAGTCCGTTTTTTCGAAGATCCACTATGATAATGAAAAAGATTTCTACATATCCGACCAAATCGATCAAGAATATCCCAATCTGATAAATCTGTCCAAATGGGTTTACTAATAGGATGCCCCGATCCAGTACAAAATTGAGCTTTTGATAAGTATCCTATGAGGAGAGTAGCGGGGACTATGGTATCGAATTTTTTCATTCGAGTATCTATTAGAAATGAATTCTCCAGCATTTGATTCCTTACTAACAAAGAACTTTTTTGTACACTTGAAAGGTACCCCATAAAATCGAAGCAAGAGTTTGCTAATTGGTTTATATGGATTCTTCGCGGCTGAGTCCAAAAACAGAAATAATATTGCCAGAAATTGATAAGGTAGCATTTCCATTTCTTCTTCAAAAAAAAAGTGCCTTTTGATGCAAGAATTGCCTTTCCTTGATATCGAACATAATGCATAAGAGGATCCATAAAGAACCATAGGGTTTTCCGAGAAAAACCAGGGTACATTATCCCAAAATGTTCCATCTTCCTAGAAAAGTGGATTCGTTCCAGAAAAGTTCCAGAAGATGCTAATGGTAAGCAAGAAGATTGTTTACGAAGAAACAACAAAAAAAATTCATATTCTGATACATAAGAGTTATATAGGAATTGAAATAGTCTTTTATTTTCTTTTTGAAAAAAAAAAATGGATTTCATTGAAGTAATAAAACTATTCCAATTCGAATAATAGTTGAGAAAGAATCGCAATAAATGCAAAGATGGAACATCTTGGATACGGTATTGAAGGAGTTGAACCAGGATTTCCAAATGGATAGGATAGGGTATTTCTATATGTGATAGATAATCCAAATGCAAAAATTTGTCTTCTAAAAAGGGAAATATTGAATGAATAGAGCGTAAATTCTGAAACTTTGGTATTTCTTTTTCTTTCAGACAAAAAAATTCCCGTAGCGAGAATGGGATTTCACAACGATCGCAAACCCTTCAGATAGAATCTGAGAATAAAACTCAGAATAAAAATAATTTTTGTAATCCAATAATCGATCTTGGTTAGGATGATTAACCGAGTTATCCAAAAAATTCTGCTGATACATTCGAATAATTAAACGTTTCACAAGTAGTGAACTAAATTTCTTGTTATTACAACTAACAACTATTTCCACAGGTTCAGAACCATTTAATCCATAATGGTGGGCAAATGCATAAATATATTCCTGAAAGAGAAGTGGGTAGACAAAGTATTGTTGACGAGATTTATGTTTTTCTGAATACCCTTCGAATTTTTCCATTTGTATTTCTACTTGAATCAGAGAGAAGAAGCATTTCTCGGTTTATCGAATGATGATACATAGTGCAATATGGTCAGAACAGGGTGTTGCATTTTTAATACAAACCCTGGAAAGAAAGGGAGTCTAATCCACAGATCTTTTTCTGCTCCTTTTCTACCCAATTAGTTTATGTTTGTTCTAATTAAAAAAAAAGAACAGAACAAGTTTTTTATTTTTGCAGGCCAATCGCTCTTTTGACTTTGGAATACAGCCTCTTTATCAATATACTGCTTCTTTTACACATTCAATCCATAACATCCCTTATTCAATCCATAATCAAGAATAATTAGGATTTCTAAAAAAAAAAAGAAAAAATAAAGGGTCCACTCATAGGAAAACCCAACCTTTCCCCGCATCCGGCACTAATCTATTTTTAACGTCTAATTAGAGCGGGGAATCATTCCAATTAGGAAGTTCAGCTCGTTGCTTTTTATTTTACCAGAATTGGAGCCAGGCTCTATCCATTTATTCATTAGACCCAGAAAATCGTAATTTTGGATTCCATTCAAAAAAGATTGATTTTATTACGACATGCTATTTTTTCCATTCATTACCTTTGAGGATCAGTCGTGGTCTTCTAGACTCTACCAAGAGTCTGGACGAATTTGTTGTTTCATCCAAATGTGTAAAAGATCATAGTCGCACTTAAAAGCCGAGTACTCTACCATTGAGTTAGCAACCCAGATAAAAAAAGGATCTTAGATACGATCGAAATCCAAAAATCAATGGAATTACACCGCGCGCTTCTGTCAAAACATTGAACTAGCAAGACATCAAAAGATTTTTTTTATCGACCATGAAAAACACTCAAATGCCAAAACGAACAGGTCCGGTGAAATTCCACTAAAGTAAAGTTAAAAAAAGAGCGACCCTAATCACGATGGCCAAATTCTCCTTATTTTTAGCGATTTTTATTAACAAAAAATATATATTATAAAAAATATATATTATATTGTATGAGAATACATGCAAGAGGAACACCCTTATCATTTGAGCGAAGTGTAGGCGGAAAAATTGAATATGGAGTGAGGATAAAGAGACCCATCTATCTACAAATTCTATTTGTTCAATAGACCTTTGTCAATGGAAATACAATGGTAAGAAAACAAATTAGATAGAAAAAGTAAATAAAATAGGGGCTTATGTTGGATTGGCACGATATAATATAAATCCAAATAGGATTAAAAAAGAGGTAAATTGTGTCTAAATAATTAGACAACTAGGAATACTAATAATCTTCTCCTATCCTATTTTTTGATTCATTTAGTTCTTCAATTAACTCAAAGTTCTTTCTTTTTCTTTAAAGAATTCTGCCTTCCTTAAAATATCATAAACAGTTCTTGTTGGTTGAGCACCCTTTTCAAGGAAATAGAGAATAGCTGGAACATTTAAACAAGTTTGATTCTTTATCGGATCATAAAAACCTACTTTTTGAAGATCTCTTCCTTCTCTTCGAGATCGAACATCAATTGCAACGATTCGATAGACAGCTTATTGGGATAGATGTAGATAAACAACGCCCCCCCCTAGAAACGTATATGAGGTTTTCTCCTCATACGGCTCGAGAAAATGATTCGAATTTCTGTCGATAATAATAGAAATTAGACTATGACGTGCATTAATTTCCTTACAGAAAAAACAAATTTCATTTATACTCATGACTCAAGTGGGCTAATTTTGCCTGACAAACTTCGAAGGCAAAATCCTTCCAAAATTTTTGAGTCGTCTTTAAACTCTTTTCTTTGTCTCATTTCGAACGAATTGACTTTTATTCCTTATTCTAATCCAACTCTGTTGTTGAGACAATTGAAAATTGTGTTTACTTGTTCTGGAATCCTTTATCTTTGATTTGTGAAATCCTTGGGTTTAGACATTACTTCGGGAATTCCTATTTTTTTCTTTCAAAAGAGTAGCAACATACCCTTTTTTCTTATTTCCTTCGATAAAGCATTTATCTCTTCTATAGAAATCTAATAAGAGGGATTGATTCTGATATACTTTTATTGGACTTTCTTCTTATTTTAACCTTTCGATTTATTTCTATATTAAGGATAGACTGACAAAGTTGGCCTAATTTATTAGTTTTCACTAACCCTAGATTCTTTCCCTTGATAAAAAAAATTCTGTCCTCTCGAGCTCCATCGTGTACTATGTTACTTAAACCCAGCGCAAATTTGGTTCGGAACGAATAGAACAGGCTATGTCGAGCCAAGAGCATTTTCATTACTATGGAAAATGATGGATAGCAAAATCCACAATCGATCATGTCCTTCAAGTCGCACGTTGCTTTCTACCACATCGTTTTAAACGAAGTTTTACCATAACAAACATTCCTCTTTTCATTGCAAAGTGGTATAGAGAATTGATCCAATATGGATGGAATCATGAATAGTCATTGGTTTAGTTTTTTTATACTAATTAAAACTTGCTATCTATGGAGCAATATGGATAAAAGAAAGTAAGTATTTATCCGGGAAGCCTCCGCCAAGATCCAATTTATTTAAACCCATATTAAAATTCTATCATATGAATGAAACATAGTTTGAAAAAGACGACTAAACAAGTTTGCTTAAAACTTATTTATTCTTAAATTTCCACCCTCAACGGATGGCTCGAGATGATCAATCTTGAAGTGAGAAAAGAAGGATTGACTCTTCCTCAATAAATAAACTATCAACCTCCAAAAAAGTTTAATTAATTTAATTACTAGAATTAGAATTCTAGTAGTAATATATTTTTTCAGTACCAAAAACAATTAACTATAATAACTAAATAAACTATTCCAATGAAAAGATTGAAAGTTTTTGGTAGTTATAGAATTCTCGTACTTCTTCAACTCGAATACCAAAAGGAAGAAAAAAATATGACTAAGTGATTTTATAGTAGAGGCATATCCTGAATGTGCTTGATAGATCCCATTTTTTCATGAAAATAAAGATAGTCAATTTGACTGGACTTAAGACTTTATTATGTTTTCTGAGAAAGAATAAGATATCATTATTCTCTTTAATAAACTTTTGTCTCGTACGGAATACTATATGATTTCACCGTTTGTTTCATCAGAAACAATCTGGGACGGAAGGATTCGAACCTCCGAGTAACGGGACCAAAACCCGCTGCCTTACCACTTGGCCACGCCCCATTTCGGGTTTTATGCGACACTAATAAACACTAGTATGTTTATTTGTTATTCGTCAATACCATTTCAATTACATAAAAAAGGAGGGATATTCTCTTGCTAGTATTCTACACATGCGGATAATATAGAATCAAAAAAATGCATTGATCATTACATGGAATTCTATTAAGATATTATATGAAAGTCGAATTTATTCCACTCTCATTTGAGAGTGCGAATACAAGGAGGTATTTTGTGTTTGGGAAAGTCCGAAGAAAAAAGATTTTGAATCTGCCTTTTCCTTCTTTCCCTTAAAAAAATAACTCAAGAAAAATCCAATTATTTACTCTACAAGAATGAAATGCTTGTTATGCCTAATATACTTAGTTTAACCTGTATCTGTTTTAATTCTGTTCTTTATCCTACTAGTTTTTTCTTTGCCAAATTACCCGAAGCTTATGCTATTTTCAATCCAATCGTGGATATTATGCCTGTTATACCTCTATTCTTTTTTCTATTAGCCTTTGTTTGGCAAGCTGCTGTAAGTTTTCGATGAAATCTTTAGTACTCTGTATGCCAAATTGAATGATGTGTTCATTCCAAAAAAATTTTAAAATGGGTAAAAGCCGAGAAGTTTTATATTTTTATATTATGAACCTTCGATTCTAAAATTTAAATTCTTCTACATTGAATGGGTAGCTACAGCAATAAATTTGGATCAGCCTTTCTACTCCCCTGCACCTAGGTTGAGCAGGTACCTAAAGGTACCTACACAATACCTAACCACCTAACCCTATTTTTGCTATTGATAAGAGTGCTTATTATAAAAGAATTCTTGCAATTTTTTTCAAGAATTCTTTTTTGCATTTTTAGGTATAAAAAAAAACCATCCTAGTGGATCCGTGTGGTAAGGAAAAACTGGTAATCTATTCCTTAAAAAAAAATCTTGGAGATTATGTAATGCTTACTCTCAAACTTTTTGTTTATACAGTAGTGATATTCTTTGTTTCACTCTTTATCTTTGGATTCTTATCTAATGACCCAGGACGGAATCCTGGACGCGAGGAGTAAAAATTCAGTTTTTTTTTTTCTTATTGGATTTGTTTCGTACATTTATCTATGAGAAAATCCGGGGGTCAGAATTCTTTCCAATTCGAAAGTCCCAAATGATCCAAGGGAGCGGAAAGAGAGGGATTCGAACCCTCGGTACAAAAAAATTGTACAACGGATTAGCAATCCGCCGCTTTAGTCCACTCAGCCATCTCTCCACGTTCCAAAGCGAAAGGTTTCCGTGATATGATATAGGCAAGAAATAAGAAATAACGGTTGCAAAAAACCCCTTTTTTTTCTTTCAAAAGTCTATAAAAATTATATTGCCAATTCCATTTTAATTATATTCTTTTTTCTTAATGTTAATAAAAAAAGAAGAAAATTCTTGTTTTTTCTTTCTAAAAATCGATATTGGCCGAGAGACAATCAAATAGATTTTCTCTTTAGCGGGCATTTCCATATAGGACTTGTTATAATTATAATAAAACAAGCAGGTTATATAAAAAAAACGCTTTTTTTGTCGATTATTTATCAAGAAAGCAAAAAGGGTTCTTATCAAATCCACCATAAAATTGGAAAGAAGCATAAAGTAAGTAGACCTGACTCCTTTAATGATGCCTCTATCCGCTATTCTGATATATAAATTCGATGTAGATGAAATTGTATAAGCGAATTTTTTTTATTTCCTTAGACTTAGACCGCGCAAGACAAGAATTTTTCGCTATTTACGATTTCATATTCTTGTTACTAGATGTTCTATAGGAATAAGAAGAAATCGCAACTCCTTTGCGCTACACATAAAATTGGATTTCGAAGGTCCATTTTTTTTTTTCAGAATCCTCTATTATTTTAGTTCTTCCACCCATGCAATAGAGAGGGAATGGGAAAAGAAGGGTTACTTTTATTTGCATTTTTCCCTTAAAAGATAGACTTTGAAATAGGAGTCTTGGAATAATGCTGAATTCAAAGGTTTATTTCTTTCTATAGTATAAGAAAAACAATTTATTTCTATTTCTATAGTATAAGAAAAACAAATAAATAGTATAAGAAAAACAAATCGAATCAAATTCATGGATTTACCACGACCTCGGTTGTGACTGTGACTCCATAGATAAAAATGGGAAATTTCTCTCTTCGAGACCATTGAAAAAGGGCATTGAACGAGAAAGAAATCGTCCACAGATAATAAAACTATCATATGCCTTGGAAAGTGATATGAGGTGCTCGGAAATGGTTGAAGTAATTGAATAGGAGGATCACTATGACTATAGCCCTTGGTAGAATTCCTAAAGAAGAAAATGATCTATTTGATACTATGGATGACTGGTTACGAAGGGACCGTTTCGTTTTTGTAGGATGGTCTGGCCTATTGCTCTTTCCTTGTGCTTATTTCGCTTTAGGGGGTTGGTTTACAGGGACAACTTTTGTAACTTCTTGGTATACCCATGGATTGGCTAGTTCCTATTTGGAAGGTTGTAATTTCTTAACCGCAGCAGTTTCTACCCCTGCCAATAGTTTAGCACACTCTTTGTTGCTACTATGGGGGCCCGAAGCACAAGGAGATTTTACTCGTTGGTGTCAATTAGGCGGTCTATGGACTTTTGTAGCTCTCCACGGGGCTTTTGCACTAATAGGTTTCATGTTACGCCAATTTGAACTTGCTCGGTCTGTTCAATTGCGGCCTTATAATGCAATCTCATTCTCTGGTCCAATTGCTGTTTTTGTTTCTGTATTCCTTATTTATCCACTGGGGCAATCTGGTTGGTTCTTTGCGCCGAGTTTTGGCGTAGCAGCGATATTTCGATTCATCCTTTTCTTCCAAGGATTTCATAATTGGACGTTGAACCCATTTCATATGATGGGAGTTGCCGGAGTATTAGGTGCGGCTCTGCTATGCGCTATTCATGGAGCGACCGTAGAAAACACTCTATTTGAGGACGGTGATGGTGCAAATACCTTCCGTGCTTTTAACCCAACTCAAGCTGAAGAAACTTATTCAATGGTCACTGCTAACCGCTTTTGGTCCCAAATCTTTGGTGTTGCTTTTTCCAATAAACGTTGGTTACATTTCTTTATGCTATTTGTACCCGTCACCGGTTTATGGATGAGTGCTATTGGCGTAGTTGGCTTGGCTCTGAACTTACGTGCCTATGACTTTGTTTCCCAGGAAATCCGTGCAGCGGAAGATCCTGAATTTGAGACTTTCTACACCAAAAATATTCTTTTAAACGAGGGTATTCGTGCGTGGATGGCAGCTCAGGATCAGCCTCATGAAAATCTTATATTCCCTGAGGAGGTTCTACCACGTGGAAACGCTCTTTAATGGAACTTTCGTTTTAGCTGGTCGTGACCAAGAAACCACCGGCTTTGCTTGGTGGGCTGGGAATGCCAGACATATCAATTTGTCCGGTAAACTGCTTGGAGCTCATGTAGCTCATGCCGGATTAATCGTATTCTGGGCCGGAGCAATGAACCTATTTGAAGTGGCCCATTTCGTACCAGAAAAGCCCATGTATGAACAAGGGTTGATTTTACTTCCACACTTAGCTACTCTAGGTTGGGGAGTAGGGCCAGGGGGGGAAGTTCTAGATACTTTTCCGTACTTTGTATCTGGCGTACTTCACCTAATTTCCTCCGCAGTCTTAGGCTTCGGTGGCATTTATCACGCGCTTCTGGGACCCGAGACTCTTGAGGAATCTTTTCCATTCTTTGGTTATGTCTGGAAAGATAGAAATAAAATGACTACAATTTTGGGTATTCACTTAATTTTGTTAGGTCTAGGTGCTTTTCTTCTAGTACTCAAGGCTCTTTATTTTGGCGGTGTATATGATACCTGGGCCCCTGGGGGGGGAGATGTAAGAAAAATTACCAATTTGACCCTTAGTCCCAGTGTTATATTTGGTTATTTACTAAAATCTCCTTTTGGTGGAGAAGGGTGGATTGTTAGTGTAGATGATTTAGAAGATATAATTGGTGGGCATGTATGGTTGGGTTTTATTTGTGTATTTGGCGGAATTTGGCATATTTTAACCAAACCCTTCGCATGGGCTCGCCGTGCATTTGTATGGTCTGGAGAAGCTTACTTGTCTTATAGTTTAGCTGCTTTATCTGTCTTTGGTTTTATCGCTTGTTGTTTTGTATGGTTCAATAATACAGCTTATCCGAGTGAGTTTTATGGACCCACCGGGCCAGAAGCTTCTCAAGCTCAAGCATTTACTTTTCTAGTTAGAGACCAGCGTCTTGGAGCTAATGTGGGATCCGCTCAAGGACCCACAGGTTTAGGTAAATATCTAATGCGTTCCCCAACTGGGGAGGTTATCTTTGGAGGGGAAACTATGCGTTTTTGGGACCTTCGTGCTCCATGGTTAGAACCTCTAAGGGGCCCCAACGGTTTGGACTTGAGTAGGTTGAAAAAAGACATACAACCTTGGCAAGAACGACGCTCAGCAGAATATATGACCCACGCTCCTTTAGGCTCTTTAAATTCCGTGGGTGGCGTAGCTACCGAGATCAATGCAGTTAATTATGTCTCTCCTAGAAGTTGGTTATCAACTTCTCATTTTGTTCTAGGATTCTTCTTTTTTGTGGGCCATTTATGGCATGCAGGAAGAGCCCGAGCTGCTGCAGCAGGTTTTGAAAAGGGAATCGATCGTGATTTGGAACCTGTTCTTTACATGAACCCTCTTAACTAAGATTTTCTTATTTATACCTGTTCTACTTTTTTTCTGTTCTGGCTCGGTTATTCCATCTAGCCGAGCCATTCATTCCTTTTTATGAAAGAAAGATAAGGGACAGAAAAAAAAAATAAATAAAAATGAAAGAAACAAACGTATTCAATAAGCAAAAGGAGAGAGAGGGATTCGAACCCTCGATAGTTCCTAGAACTATACCGGTTTTCAAGACCGGAGCTATCAACCACTCAGCCATCTCTCCACAGCCTAATCCTTATTTTACTCCTACAAATAGAACATAGCCATATAAAAAATAAAAAGATTTATTAGCCTCTAGAAAGATATCAGATACAAGTTCCTTTTCGATATATCTCTGTATACTGTATACACGGATACAGGATCCGCTATACCCGCTTGTGAAATAAAGAGTAAATAATCTCTTCTCACCCCCATATCCAAATAAAAAAGCGGTTTAAGTAATAAATTTGAATTAAAGAGAAGAATCAATGGATTCATGATTAAACCCCTCCTACTTCTTGTATTTTTTTACAATTTTGGTTTAAGTGAGGGATCAAATATGTAGTCAACTTTATTTGATGGTAATGGTAGCTTGGAGGATTAGAAATATGACTATTGCTTTCCAATTAGCTGTTTTTGCATTAATTGCGACTTCCTCAGTCTTAGTAATTAGTGTACCCCTTGTATTTGCTTCTCCTGATGGTTGGTCAAATAATAAAAAATGTTGTATTTTCCGGTACATCATTATGGATTGGACTAGTCTTTCTCGTAGCTATTCTGAATTCTCTCATTTCTTAAATGAAATTTGGTTAATATTTATTAACCCCATAAAAAAGAAATAATAAAGGCCATTTCTTCTAAAAAATTAGAATAGTGAGACGTATTAAAACGCAATTTGCGTTCCGAATTGCTAGCTCTTCTCTTTCAGTATTATGAAATTCCATTCCCATTAGAATATTCATTGACAGATAATAAAAAAAGGTAAAACTCTAATATAATAGAAAATGAAATGAAACGGTCGACCCAGACATAGAAGGTCGACCCAGGCGGATATACGCTATAAAATATACCGTAGCGAGCGTAGTTCAATGGTAAAATATCTCCTTGCCAGGAGAAGATACGGGTTCGATTCCCGCCGCTCGCCCGCTTAATTTATCAAAGTACTATGATAAAAAGTTTAGTCTAGTTAACTGTTTAACTACTTATATTAAATTAAGTATTAATTAGGTGTTAGTCTAGTGCCGTATCCCCTTACTATCTTACCCTTCCTTTGCATCCCACTCAAAAAAAGAGGGGCGCTCCAGAGGCAGAAATAGAACTCGCCAACAGAGCTCCAAAAATTGGGTATTAACTGAGACAAACAACGGGCAAACTTTTTTTAAAGGGAAGGGAGAGGTAGGACTGTCCCTTTCGTTTCATTTTTATTTTCTGCAGGGTAGGGAGAGGCCTTGCGCCTTCTTTTTTTGAAGGCAAGTGACTTCGCAAACTGCTCAATTTTGCCCTCTAGGGCCGGGAACTAATGAATAAAAAAGGGTTGGATACGCCCCTCTACCATACATATCTAGAGAAATAGAATAGTCCTTTTATACAGGACTGCTAAGTGCGGAGACGGGAATCGAACCCGTGACCTCAAGGTTATGAGCCTCGTGAGCTACCAAACTGCTCTACTCCGCTCTGGAGTACCAGAAACTGGTGGACAAAAAAAGGCTTGAATACAAGCCTCTAACATGTCTAGACAAATAGAATACTCCTTTTATACAGAATGGAGCGGGTAGCGGGAATCGAACCCGCATCGTTAGCTTGGAAGGCTAGGGTTATAGTCGACGTTGGTTGATTATTTTTAACGTCTCTAATTCAAAACCGAACATGAAATTTTGATTTCATTCGGCTCCTTTATGGATATTCTCACCACTTAACATCTATGTCAGCTTTTCTATTTGAATGGAACCAAAGCTCTCCGCTTTCTAGATGATCCTTATAGAGTAGGAGATAGAAATTCTATCTAAATTCATCTAATCTACTTACTTCGTTCCCTAATTTCATTCAAGAGATCCTGAGGAAAAGAATTGGGTTTCCACCGAGCTGAAACAATATGCGGATGGTTCTAGTAAACCAAAACTATCGTTTTTTAGCTATTTGGCTTCCTTATTCCTTATTTTAAGAAGATTTAGTTACGATTGGAAATCAACTTTTTTGTATCTTCATCCATAGATCCTTTACTCATATTTTCAAAATTGGAATACTTAATCCAATGCAAAATTATGCTTCGCGACTCTGTACTCATAATCCTATTTTTATTTTGGATGCAATTTAAATTAGTCTTTGGATACAAATCGCCAGAATGTATATTCTTCCTCAATATGCTATTGAGAGGAAAAGGATTTAATCCTTTATAAGAACTAAAGTTTTCATCGGAATATAAAAATAAAAAACTTAAGGATGCCTTAAGTATATCATTTCAAATTCAGTTATTAATAGAACGAATCACACTTTTACCACTAAACTATACCCGCTACATTGTAGATTATGGTATAAATGGTACCCTTTGTCAAGGATAGCCATTTGACAAGAAGGCTAATTCCCCCTTATTGAATCAGATGGAGAAGGTTCATGACACTGAGCCGTTGGTACTTCTACTTCGATCGCTCGCCTTTACTTTAGGATTTAGATAGCCCCTCTGGTCTGTAAAAAAAATCTTTTCTTACCATGCTAATAGCGCCTGAACCAAATGTATTTATTTTGATTAGGATCCTATTCTACGGTTACGACTACAATAATAATTATTTACTTTGCAAGGACGTAAGTGTGTCAGACTGCTAAATTGTTTTATTATTCCTACAATATAAACTAGGGGATATAGGGGGTAACACTGTCCCTATAAATTCCTTTTTTCCTTTTCTTTTTTGTCCAGAATTGAACAAAAAAGAAATTATGGAAGATGTTTTCTTCCCCCATTAAGTCCGAGCCATAGAGTAAGAGTGAGATGAGTTTTCCAAATTCATCATAGACTTTCCCTATGGCTTGATAGAAGTAAGCAGCAAAGAGTCGTAACTTAAAGAAAAAAACGGACAGGGCCGACAGATTTACCTGATGTAAAGAAGATCCTAAAAGTCTCTGATTAGTCGACTCTCTCCATTTAACACTTTCCTCTCTCTCCTTTTTTCCACTGACTCAATTCTAGTTTATTAGATTCTTGTTTAAAAGAATGCAAAAAGTTCAATAGAACTAAGAACACATAAAAAATAGCATAGAGGATCAAGGCCATTACCAAAAGTTCCTCCCAAGGATCCTATATCCTATTGGGTATCTGTTCCCCGCCTTTTCCCGCTAGGATCGGAAATCTTATATTTTCCATATCCATATACCGTTGAATCCTTGGGGTTCCAGAATCCGCCTATTTTACTAGTCTTCGGAAACGGAAAACCCTGAACCAAGAAGAGTTGGATATGTTATGTAGGGTATGTTTTTTTTTATTAATTTTATTTTGAGCTCTCAAGATATCGATATATACATATACAATCTCTACATAATGTCTCTCTCTCTATCTCTATATATTATATATATAATATGTACATTATGCAGTAGACCCATAATGGGAAATCCAAGTGGCTAATTTTTGAATTAAATAAAAAGCCCTTTTAACTCAGTGGTAGAGTAATGCCATGGTAAGGCATAAGTCATCGGTTCAAATCCGATAAAGGGCTTTTTAAATTAGTGGTAGAGTAATCTCGTGCTAAGACGTAAGTCGTTGGTTCGAATCTGATAGAGTACTTTTCTACTAAATTGATTCACTTTTTTTCTTTGTTTTTGAAACATTCTCTATATTTTTAGAGAATTTTATGACTTAGTGCGGGATGGATGCATTTTTGGTATGAACACTAAATGAAGCACGGAGAATTAATCTATAAACGATCAACTAAAAAAAATCCTAGATGAAAACATAACAGAAAAGTTGGAAAAACTCTTTGCTTTGGATCTATTTATACTTTTCGAGTATATTGACAATTCCAAAAAACTGCTCATACTATGATTATAGTATAATCACGAGCGGTTGTATATGGCCCCTATCGTCTAGTGATGCCCCTACGTCTAGTGGTTCAGGACATCTCTCTTTCAAGGAGGCAGCGGGGATTCGACTTCCCCTGGGGGTAGGGAGTATTATGAAAGGAGGTTAATCATAGATTAGCAAAAACCCTAGAATAAATTCTTCCTGGGTCGATGCCCGAGTGGTTAATGGGGACGGACTGTAAATTCGTTGACAATGTCTACGCTGGTTCAAATCCAGCTCGGCCCAAACCAAAAATCTAGGGCTTCGTGAGTATGAACTAAATCCTTTTGTTTTTCTTCCATAAAATAAAATGTCTGATCTATAGAAATAAAAGATAAAGAAAAAAGGGAAATTTTTTTTTCTAATCCATATCTCTCTCATTCCTTTCTTACAAACAAAAGAGTTTTTCTTATTGAAGGCTGGATTATTATCCATTTTTAGTGATAAAAAATCACGACATACTAGTTATGTCACTCTCACTATACCCACGTATAATATAATATGTGGGTATGTAGTATATGATTCGTCTATTTCTTAGAGTACGAAAGACGAATCGAATCTTCTTATGGTTCTATTTAAGAATGGGTATGCCATACACCCCGCGGGGATTGTAGTTCAATTGGTCAGAGCACCGCCCTGTCAAGGCGGAAGCTGCGGGTTCGAGCCCCGTCAGTCCCGAACTAGGGTTCAATGAATGGAGAAATTGATATTTCCTTTTTCCATGAAAAAAAGGGGCAGGGAGCAAGATCAAATACCCACAGGGCACCCTTACTTCACTTTTTTATTTTGCATCTCTCATTAAAGAGGGAGGGAGGGCATATAGGAATTTTTTTTTCACTACTCCCAATCGATAAAGAAAGACACACATACGATATGTGGATTAGTAGAATTTAGGATATTATATTACTCTATCTTTCTTTATGATGATACCATCCTCATCTTAATTTCCTATTCCACTCTTATGGAATAGAGTACCGGTATTTTACCGGAATCCATACATAAATCGTATTCCCTTTTTATTTCAGACCTCTTTTCCCCCATCTCACTTCTACTGCTTATTTGGATGTCTATGTGACCCATAGAAAGTGAAAGTTGGTCATATAATACATACATAATTGTATGTATAACTATAAGAAAAAGGAAGGGAAATTGTATAAGATTAAGAAAGTATAAGATTAAGAAAGCTCGTGGGTTAGAGATATAGAAAAGAAAAAGTAGAAAAGGATTAAAAAAGAGGGAATTCCTAATCCAATCAAAAAACCCATTTTGGTCTTAGTGTGGATAGAGGATCTTCCTATGTTATACTATATAACTCTCATCCGTGAAATATAACTCTCATCCATGAATTGATTTGATAGATCCGATATTCATAATATTGAATTGATTCAGTATTATCAGAATGCAAGCCCTACCCTTGAATTTACAAGATACCCCTTTTTCCTCTCCATGGGATTACATCCCGAGTTATTGTGAAAATAAAAAATAAAGAGGTTATGGAAGTCAATATTCTCGCATTTATTGCTACTGCACTGTTCATTCTAGTTCCTACTTCTTTTTTACTTATTATTTATGTAAAAACAGTCAGCCAAAATAATTAATTGGAATTCCAATTAATCATTGAAGAAATTAAAAAGGGATTAAATAAAAAAAATCCAAGTCTTAAATGAAAGGATCTGGTTGGAATCTTAAAGTGTGGTAGAAAGAACTACATATAGTTTTTTCTACGACACTTTAGATTCTTTCTATTATATTATCTTTGAATCTACATAGAATAGATTAGTAGATTGAAATAGTTAAGTAGTCTAATTCAATTTCTTTTTTCATTGCATCCACTTAATTTCAATCAGGTCAAAATAAAAAAATCTAAGACAATTCTTGACCAAAGAATCCATGGAAGGAAAGAAAAATAATATGAAGAATAGACTATAGTAAAAAGTAAAAGGAAATGGAAAATGTGTGATATGCCGTGAATAGTTCCGTGGAAGAAAGTCTAATTTTCTTATGTATAGAACTTTTTTTACCATTCGTCATTTCTAGTAGAAATTCTGAATTGGTATAATGGCTCTTTCTTACATTACAACTTACAATACAAGAGTTTCTTACAGGAGTGAAACAAAACTAAAGAAAAAGATTAAAGAATAACGTTTGACAAAATGATTAATGCAAAATGATCCATTAAAGAAAAGAATTGATACAACAATTTGATTACTTAATCAATTAGTAGTATCCCTAGAGTCCACTCCTTCCCCATACTACTAGTGAAAGAGAAAATGTAAAGACTACCATTAAAGCAGCCCAAGCGAGACTTACTATATCCATCTAAATTATGTCTCCTATTTCTATGAAGGGATTATTCTACTATTGATCAATAATCATAGTGGAATCAAGGGTACAGAGTCAAAAAGGGATTCCGCCCTAAGGCCATGGATCAATCAGTTCAAGGAATTTACTCCTAACAAATTCTTATAGGAATTCTGGTAGAATTAGAGAGCATTAAAAATACGAGATACTATAGCCCTTTTTTCCTTAAAAAAGAAAGAGTACGGGAATGATGTCCTGAATAGAAGAAGCGGGAATAGGAAGATTTTTTATTCCTTTTGTTACTCTTTTTTTTTTTTTTTAAGCAAAGGACGCCCGAATATACCATAAAATTATCGATAGATAAATATTTATTGGATACCTACCTTACCTAATGTTTATTTTTGACCTAAACCCTGCAGCCTTGCTTTGTATCAGAAAGAATGAAGAGATTTTATCCATAATACAACTCCTAAATTGATTTTTGATCGACCTATTTAATCTGATTCTCGTTAGAATTAAGTAGTCCTTACTTTAGTGTATGTAGGTAACATAAGATGTACGATAAAAAAATGTATAATAATTAGTAAGTCTTGATATTCTTTCGTGGAGTCCCTTCTTGAATCTTAGATTGAAAAAAAAAAAGAATGCCCCTTAGGGACCTTTCTTTGGATACCAAGATTTCTGACATCTTATCCTCGTATTTTAAAATTATCAAATCGAATCTCAATTAAGAACCAATTCAAATTCATATAATAAAAGAATAAGGAAACACTACCTCACCCCTATTGATAACCATTTTGGCCACTACCGTCAAAACAAACCCTAACCCTAGTTTGAGGATAGAACTATGGTATGGTTTCTCTAAACCCAGTATCGGCAGGCCCAGTTACTCTCTTGCCCGAACTTATGCGAAGTAAAAATTTATCGAATTCGATCAGCACTATAAAAAAAACCTAAGTATTTTATTGATCAGGCGGCACCCAGATTTGAACTGGGGATAAAGGATTTGCAGTCCCCTGCCTTACCGCTTGGCCATGCCGCCAAAAAATCCGATCAAAAATCTAGAAAACAGCAAGTATTCATCCACGTTTTCTTACGAAAAGCCCCTTTTATTTTGAATATAATTCTACTTACTTTTTTCCAATCTTTTTCAAAAAATCTATTCCTGCTTTTTTTGATCCAGTTTCTATTATTCTCCTCGATAGATTCTATCTTAAAACATACATTGTTAACACAATAAAACTTCCCATTTCTTTCTATTGAGATGAAAAAGAAGAAAAAGTGGATTTCTATTCACAGGCTGCAAAATTCAGAATAAATTGGAACCGTTAACTAGAATTCTCTTTTTTTTATTGCAGTAGTGAACTACTCTTAAATCGGTATTATCTCCCCCCCCTTCAATGGCATAATAAAATATTATGGCTTTATGCTTAATCCGTGTATAGGTAAACTTTAGGTCCGAACAGCATTATTATCCAAAGATCCCCTTTATGTACATATCTCTATGGGGAATCATGCTTTAATTTTTCAAAGTATTAAATTAAATATCTTGAATAAAAAAAGGAAATTTGCTCTGATATAGAGTATAACCTGACTATCTTGGCGTACCCAAGTGAAATTACGATAAAAGAAAAGCATGGATATGGGGAGAGGTGGATAACTAGATTGGCATGTACTTAAAAAAGGGACTTACTTTATTTTAGAATTCCACAATGAAATACTGAATTTTCTAGCAATTATACTACTCCGATCCGAAATAAAAAAGAACCCTCAAATTATTTTGAGAAATTAAAGTAAGCACGCTATTCTAAATCGAAGTAAAGTCAAACTTTCTAGTATATTATATTACGGCTTTATTACATTCATAGAAAGGAGATAAAATGAGAAATCTTTGCCATCCAATCTGATTAGAATATCATAACATAAAGTATAAGTGGCAGAATTTTTTTTGTAGGAATGTTTTATCAATTCATTTTCATTTCATTTGTACCCCTGGCAAACTCGAACTTTCGTCCAAATGGTCTCTATTCATATGTATGAAATACATATATGAAATACGTATGTGGAGTTCCCTAGAATTTCATGTGATTCAGTAAACAGAATATAGATTCCATGATTGCTAGATCGATCCATAGGGATTGATGAAGAGTGAGCTGATAATGGAATTTTTCTTTGATAAACAGGAAACTTAAGATTAAGATGCTCCGGAATGGAAACGAGGGAATGTCCACAATACCCGGATTTAGTCAGATCCAATTCGAGGGATTTTGTAGGTTCATTAATCAAGCCTTGGCAGAAGAACTTGACAAGTTTCCAACAATTAAAGATCCAGATCACGAAATTGCATTTCAATTATTTGCGAAAGGATATCAACTGCTAGAACCCTCGATAAAAGAAAGAGATGCTGTGTATGAATCACTCACCTATTCTTCCGAATTATATGTATCTGCGAGATTAATTTTTGGTTTCGATGTGCAAAAGCAAACCATTTCTATCGGAAACATTCCTATAATGAATTCCTTAGGAACCTTTATTATAAATGGAATATACCGAATTGTGATCAATCAAATATTGCTAAGTCCTGGTATTTACTACCGCTCGGAATTAGATCATAAGGGAATTTCTATCTACACTGGCACTATAATATCAGATTGGGGGGGGAGATCGGAATTAGCAATTGATAAAAAAGAAAGGATATGGGCTCGCGTGAGTAGAAAACAAAAGATATCTATTCTAGTTCTATCATCAGCTATGGGTTCGAATCTAAGAGAAATTCTGGATAATGTTTCCTACCCTGAAATTTTCTTGTCTTTCCCGAATGCTAAAGAGAAGAAGAGGATTGAGTCAAAAGAAAAAGCTATTTTGGAGTTTTATCAACAATTTGCTTGTGTAGGTGGGGACCTGGTATTTTCGGAGTCCTTATGCGAGGAATTACAAAAGAAATTTTTTCAACAAAAATGTGAATTAGGAAGGATTGGTCGACGAAATATGAATCGGAGACTTAATCTTGATATTCCTCAGAACAATACATTCTTGTTACCACGAGATGTATTGGCCGCTACGGATCATTTGATTGGAATGAAATTTGGAACGGGTATACTTGACGATGACGATATGAATCACTTGAAAAATAAACGTATTCGTTCGGTTGCGGATCTGTTACAAGATCAATTCGGATTGGCTCTTGGTCGTTTACAACATGCAGTTCAAAAAACTATTCGTAGAGTATTCATACGTCAATCGAAACCGACTCCCCAAACTTTGGTAACTCCAACTTCAACTTCAATTTTATTAATAACTACTTATGAGACCTTTTTTGGCACATACCCGTTATCTCAAGTTTTTGATCAAACGAATCCATTGACACAAACTGTTCATGGGCGAAAAGTGAGTTGTTTAGGTCCTGGAGGGTTGACGGGGAGAACCGCAAGTTTTCGGAGCCGAGATATTCATCCGAGTCACTATGGGCGTATTTGTCCAATTGACACGTCTGAAGGAATCAATGTTGGACTTACTGGATCCTTAACAATTCATGCGAGAATTGATCACTTGTGGGGATCCATAGAGAGTCCGTTTTATGAAATATCTGCTGAGAAAGCAAAAGAAAAAAAAGAGAGACAGGTGGTTTATCTATCACCAAATAGAGATGAATATTATATGATAGCAGCAGGAAATTCTTTGTCCTTGAATCAAGGTATTCAGGAAGAACAGGTTGTTCCGGCTAGATACCGTCAAGAATTCTTGACTATTGCATGGGAACAGATTCATGTTAGAAGTATTTTTCCTTTCCAATATTTTTCTATTGGGGGTTCTCTCATTCCTTTTATTGAGCACAATGATGCGAATCGGGCTTTAATGAGTTCTAATATGCAGCGCCAAGCAGTTCCGCTTTCTCGGTCCGAGAAATGCATTGTTGGAACTGGATTGGAACGCCAAACAGCTCTAGATTCGAGGGTTTCCATTATAGCCGAACGCGAGGGAAAGATCATTTCTACTGATAGTCATAAGATACTTTTATCAAGTAGTGGGAAGACTATAAGTATTCCTTTAGTTAACCACCGTCGCTCTAACAAAAATACTTGTATGCACCAAAAACCCCGGGTTCCACGGGGTAAATCCATTAAAAAAGGACAAATTTTAGCAGAAGGAGCTGCTACAATTGGGGGCGAACTTGCTTTAGGAAAAAACGTATTAGTAGCTTATATGCCATGGGAAGGTTACAATTTTGAAGACGCAGTACTAATTAGCGAACGTTTGGTATATGAAGATATTTATACCTCTTTTCACATCCGGAAATATGAAATTCAGACGGATACGACAAGCCAGGGCTCCGCTGAAAAAATCACTAAAGAAATACCACATCTAGAAGAACATTTACTCCGCAATTTGGACAGAAATGGAGTTGTTAGGTTGGGATCCTGGGTAGAAACTGGTGATATTTTAGTAGGTAAATTAACGCCTCAGATAGCGAGCGAATCATCTTATATCGCGGAAGCTGGATTATTACGGGCCATATTTGGCCTTGAGGTTTCCACTTCAAAAGAAACTTCTCTGAAATTACCTATAGGTGGAAGAGGGCGCGTTATCGATGTGAAATGGATCCAAAGGGACCCGCTCGACATAATGGTTCGTGTATATATTTTACAGAAACGTGAAATCAAAGTTGGGGATAAAGTAGCCGGAAGACATGGGAATAAAGGGATCATTTCCAAAATTTTGCCTAGGCAAGATATGCCCTATTTGCAAGATGGAACACCCGTTGATATGGTCTTCAATCCCTTAGGAGTACCCTCCCGAATGAATGTGGGACAAATATTTGAAAGCTCGCTCGGATTAGCGGGGGATCTGCTAAAGAAACATTATAGAATAGCACCCTTTGATGAGAGATATGAGCAAGAGGCTTCAAGAAAACTTGTGTTTTCAGAATTATATGAAGCCAGTAAAGAAACAAAAAATCCATGGGTATTTGAACCCGAGTACCCGGGAAAAAGCAGAATATTTGATGGAAGAACAGGCGACCCCTTTGAGCAACCTGTTCTAATAGGGAAGTCCTATATCTTAAAATTAATTCATCAAGTTGATGAGAAAATTCATGGGCGTTCTACTGGGCCCTACTCACTTGTTACACAACAACCGGTTAGAGGAAGAGCCAAGCAAGGGGGACAACGAGTAGGAGAAATGGAAGTTTGGGCTTTAGAAGGATTTGGTGTTGCTCATATTTTACAAGAGATACTTACTTATAAATCTGACCATCTTATAGCTCGCCAAGAAATACTTAATGCTACGATCTGGGGAAAAAGAATACCTAATCATGAGGATCCTCCAGAATCTTTTCGAGTGCTCGTTCGAGAACTACGATCTTTGGCTCTAGAACTGAATCATTTCCTTGTATCTGAAAAGAACTTCCAGGTTAATAGGGAGGAAGTTTGATCGGAATAAATATAAATTCTTTTCTTATTTCTATTTTATGATTGACCAATATAAACATCAACAACTTCAAATTGGACTCGTTTCCCCTCAACAAATAAAGGCTTGGGCTAACAAAAACCTACCTAATGGAGAAGTCGTTGGCGAAGTCACAAGGCCCTCTACTTTTCATTATAAAACCGATAAACCAGAAAAAGATGGATTGTTTTGCGAAAGAATCTTTGGACCCATAAAAAGCGGGATTTGCGCTTGTGGCAATTCTCGAGCGAGCGGAGCTGAAAACGAAGACGAAAGATTTTGCCAAAAATGCGGGGTCGAATTTGTGGATTCTCGGATACGAAGATATCAAATGGGATACATCAAACTCGCATGTCCCGTGACTCATGTGTGGTATTTGAAAGGTCTTCCTAGTTATATCGCGAATCTTTTAGATAAACCTCTTAAGAAGTTGGAGGGCCTAGTATACGGCGATTTCTCTTTTGCTAGGCCCAGCACTAAAAAACCCACTTTTTTACGATTACGAGGTTTATTCGAAGAGGAAATTGCATCCTGTAACCACAGCATTTCTCCCTTTTTTTCTACCCCAGGCTTTGCAACATTTCGAAATCGGGAAATTGCGACAGGAGCAGGTGCTATTAGAGAACAATTAGCAGATTTGGATTTGCGAATTATTATAGAGAATTCTTTGGTCGAATGGAAGGAATTAGAAGACGAGGGGTATAGTGGAGATGAGTGGGAAGATAGAAAAAGACGAATAAGAAAAGTTTTTTTGATTAGACGCATGCAATTGGCGAAACATTTTATTCAAACAAATGTAGAACCAGAATGGATGGTTTTGTGCTTATTACCGGTTCTTCCTCCCGAATTGAGACCTATTGTTTATAGGTCTGGAGATAAAGTAGTGACTTCAGACATTAATGAACTTTATAAGAGAGTTATCCGTCGGAACAACAATCTTGCCTATCTATTAAAAAGAAGTGAATTAGCGCCAGCAGATTTAGTAATGTGCCAGGAAAAATTGGTACAAGAAGCCGTGGATACACTTCTTGATAGTGGGTCCCGCGGGCAACCGACGAGGGATGGTCACAATAAAGTATACAAATCACTTTCAGATGTAATTGAAGGTAAAGAGGGAAGGTTTCGCGAGACTCTGCTTGGGAAACGGGTCGATTACTCGGGGCGTTCTGTCATTGTTGTGGGTCCTTCGCTTTCATTACATCAATGTGGATTACCTCTAGAGATAGCAATAAAGCTTTTTCAGCTATTTGTAATTCGCGATTTAATCACGAAACGCGCCACTTCTAATGTAAGGATTGCTAAAAGGAAAATTTGGGAAAAAGAACCCATTGTATGGGAAATACTTCAAGAAGTTATGCGGGGACATCCTGTACTGTTAAATAGAGCACCTACCCTGCATAGATTAGGCATACAGGCCTTTCAACCCACTTTAGTAGAGGGGCGTACTATTTCTTTACACCCATTAGTGTGTAAGGGTTTCAATGCGGACTTTGATGGAGATCAAATGGCTGTTCATCTACCTTTATCCTTGGAAGCTCAGGCAGAAGCCCGTTTACTTATGTTTTCTCATATGAATCTCTTATCTCCCGCTATTGGGGATCCTATTTGCGTACCAACCCAAGACATGCTTATCGGGCTTTATGTATTAACGATTGGAAAGCGTCGAGGTATTTGTGCAAATAGATATAATAGTTGCAGAAACTACCCAAATCTAAAAGTAAATTACAATAATAATAATAATTTTAAATATAGGAAAGATAAAGAACCCCATTTTTCTAGTTCTTATGATGCACTGGGAGCTTATAGACAAAAACTAATCAGTTTAGATAGTCCCTTGTGGCTACGATGGAACCTGGATCAACGCGTCATTGGGTCAAGAGAAGTTCCGATTGAAGTTCAATATGAATCTTTGGGGACTTATCATGAGATTTATGCCCACTATCTAATAATGGGAAATAGAAAAAAAGAAATTCGTTCGATATACATTCGAACCACTCTTGGTCATATTTCTTTTTATAGAGAAATAGAGGAAGCCATACAAGGATTTAGTCAGGCCTATTCATACACTACCTAAACAAGAAAGTTAGATTCGGCGATGCCCCTCCCCTTTCGGGGGGCATTCCGATTTCCCTAGTATCATCATTATTTGCCACGCGAATCCAGATTGAGATTGAGGCAATTAAGTTAATTAAATTTTCGAATCACTGACTCAGGCCCATTGTCGAATCCTACTCAGCAATTGTCGAATCCTACTCAGCCGAAAAGGGGGTACTTATGTATGGCGGAACGGGCCAATCTGGTCTTTCATAATAAAGAGATAGACGGAACTGGTATGAAACGACTTATTAGCAGATTAATAGATCATTTTGGAATGGGATATACATCCCATATACTGGATCAACTAAAGACTCTGGGCTTCCATCAAGCCACTACTACATCGATTTCGTTAGGAATCGAGGATCTTTTAACAATACCCTCTAAGGGATGGTTAGTCCAAGACGCGGAACAACAGAGTTTTCTTTTGGAGAAACACTATTATTATGGGGCTGTACACGCGGTAGAAAAATTACGCCAATCTGTTGAGATATGGTATGCGACAAGTGAATATTTGAAACAAGAAATGAATTCAAATTTTCGGATAACGGATCCTTCTAATCCAGTCTATCTAATGTCTTTTTCAGGAGCCAGAGGAAATGCATCTCAAGTACACCAATTAGTAGGTATGAGAGGATTAATGTCGGACCCTCAAGGACAAATGATTGATTTACCTATTCAAAGCAATTTACGCGAGGGACTTTCTTTGACAGAATATATAATTTCCTGCTATGGAGCCCGCAAAGGGGTTGTAGATACTGCTGTGCGAACAGCAGATGCTGGATATCTTACACGTAGACTTGTTGAAGTAGTTCAACATATTATTGTGCGTAGAAGAGATTGTGGTACTATCCGAGGTATTTCTGTAAGTCCTCAAAATGGGATGACGGAAAAACTTTTTGTCCAAACACTAATTGGTCGTGTATTAGCAGACGATATATATATCGGTTCACGATGCATTGCCGCGCGAAATCAAGATATTGGAATTGGATTAGTCAATCGATTCATAACTGCCTTTCGAGCACAACCATTTCGAGCACAACCAATATATATTAGAACCCCCTTTACTTGCCGAAGCACTTCTTGGATCTGTCAATTATGCTATGGCCGGAGTCCTACTCATAGTGATCTGGTCGAATTGGGAGAAGCCGTAGGTATTATTGCAGGTCAATCAATTGGGGAGCCAGGGACTCAACTAACATTAAGAACTTTTCATACTGGCGGAGTATTCACAGGGGGTACTGCCGACCTTGTACGATCCCCTTCGAATGGAAAAATAAAATTCAATGAGAATTTGGTTCACCCCACACGTACCCGTCATGGGCAGCCTGCTTTTCTATGTTATATAGACTTGCATGTAACTATTCAGAGTCAAGATATTCTATATAGTGTGAATATTCCCTCAAAAAGCTTGATTCTAGTGCAAAATGATCAATATGTAAAATCCGAACAAGTAATTGCGGAGATTCGTGCCGGAACGTCCACTTTACATTTTAAAGAAAGGGTACAAAAGCATATTTATTCTGAATCAGACGGCGAAATGCACTGGAGTACTGATGTTTACCATGCGCCCGAATATCAATATGGTAATCTTCGCCGATTACCAAAAACAAGCCATTTATGGATATTGTCAGTAAGTATGTGCAGATCCAGTATAGCGTCTTTTTCACTCCACAAGGATCAAGATCAAATGAATACTTATGGTAAAAAAGATAGGGAAATTCTTGATTATTCAACGTCGGATCGAATCATGTCCAATGGCCATTGGAATTTTATCTATCCTTCTATTTTTCAAGATAATTCAGATTTGTTGGCGAAAAAGCGAAGAAATAGGTTCGTCATTCCATTACAATATCATCAAGAACAAGAGAAAGAACTAATATCCTGTTTTGGGATTTCGATTGAAATCCCCCTTATGGGTGTTTTACGTAGAAATACTATTTTTGCTTATTTTGACGATCCCCGATACAGAAAAGATAAAAAGGGTTCAGGAATTGTTAAATTTAGATATAGGACCCTAGAAGAAGAATATAGGACTCGAGCGGAAGACTCAGAAGAGGAATATGAGACCCTAGAAGACGAATACAGGACCCGAGAGGACGAATATGAATATGAAACCCTAGAAGAATCTAAATATGGAATCCTAGAAGACGAATACGAATATGAAACCCTAGAAGACGAATATGGGAGCCCAGAAAACGAATATGGGAACCCAGAGAACGAATATAGGACTTTAGAGAAAGACTCAGAAGAGGAATATGGGAGCCCAGAGAGCAAATATAGGACCCAAGAGGACGAATATGGAACTCTAGAGGAAGACTCAGAAGACGAATATGGCAGCCCCGGGGAAAGCGCAGAGGAAAAATATGGTACTTTAGAGGAAGACTCAGAAGAAGATTCAGAGGACGAATACGAGAGCCCAGAGGAAGATTCCATCTTAAAAAAAGAGGGTTTGATTGAGCATCGAGGAACAAAAGAATTTAGTCTAAAATACCAAAAAGAAGTAGATCGGTTTTTTTTCATTCTTCAAGAACTTCATATCTTGCCGAGATCTTCATCCCTAAAGATACTTGACAATAGTATTATTGGAGTGAATACACAACTCACAAAAAATACAAGAAGTCGACTAGGCGGACTGGTCCGAGTGAAGAGAAAAAAAAGCCATACGGAACTCAAAATATTTTCCGGAGATATTCATTTTCCTGAAGAGGCGGATAAGATATTAGGTGGCTGTTTGATACCGCCAGAAAGACAAAAAAAAGATTCTAAGGAATCAAAAAAAAGGAAAAATTGGGTCTATGTTCAACGGAAAAAAATTCTCAAGAGCAAGGAAAAGTATTTTGTTTCCGTTCGCCCTACAGTGGCATATGAAATGGACGAAGGAAGAAATTTAGCAACACTTTTCCCGCAGGATCTCTTGCAAGAAGAAAATAATCTCCAAATTCGACTTGTCAATTTTATTTCTCATGAAAATAGCAAGTTAACTCAAAGAATTTATCACACAAATAGTCAATTTGTTAGAACTTGCTTAGTAGTGAATTGGGAACAAGAAGAAAAAGAAAAGGCTGGTGCTTCCCTTGTTGAGGTAAGAGCAAATGATCTTATTCGCGATTTCCTAAGAATTGAGTTAGTCAAGTCCACTATTTCGTATACACGAAAAAGGTATGGTAGGACAAGTGCAGGACCGATTCCCCATAATAGGTTAGATCGCGCCAATATCAATTCTTTTTATTCCAAGGCGAAGATTGAATCACTTAGCCAACATCCAGAAGCTATTGGCACTTTGTTGAATCGAAATAAAGAATACCACTCTTTGATGATTTTGTCGGCATCCAACTGTTCTCGAATTGGTTTATTCAAGAATTCAAAACATCCCAATGCGATAAAAGAATGGAATCCTAGAATTCCTATTCGAGAAATTTTTGGGCCCTTAGGCGCTATTGTAGCTAGTATATCGCATTTTTCTTCATCTTACTATTTACTAACGCATAATAAAATCCTGTTAAAAAAATATTTGTTCGTTGACAATTTAAAACAAACCTTCCAAGTACTTCAAGAACTTAAATACTCTTTAATAGATGAAAATAAAAGGATTTCTAATTTCGATAGTAACATAATGTTGGATCCATTCCTTTTGAATTGTCACTTTGTCCATCATGATTCTTGGGAAGAGACATTGGCAATAATTCACCTTGGACAATTTATTTGTGAAAATGTATGTCTATTTAAATCGCACATAAAAAAATCCGGTCAAATTTTCATTGTAAATATGAATTCCTTTGTTATAAGAGCAGCTAAACCTTATTTGGCCACTACAGGAGCAACTGTTAATGGTCATTATGGAGAAATCCTTTACAAGGGAGATAGGTTAGTTACGTTTATATATGAAAAATCGAGATCTAGTGACATAACGCAAGGTCTTCCAAAAGTGGAACAAATCTTTGAAGCGCGTTCAATTGATTCATTATCCCCGAATCTCGAAAGGAGAATTGAGGATTGGAATGAGCGTATACCAAGAATTCTTGGGGTCCCTTGGGGATTCTTGATTGGAGCTGAGCTAACCATAGCCCAAAGTCGTATCTCTTTGGTTAATAAAATCCAAAAGGTTTATCGATCCCAAGGGGTACAGATCCATAATAGACATATAGAGATTATTATACGCCAAGTAACATCAAAAGTGCGGGTTTCCGAAGATGGAATGTCTAATGTTTTTTCGCCTGGGGAATTAATCGGACTATTGCGAGCGGAACGAGCAGGACGAGCTTTGGATGAATCGATCTATTATCGGGCAATCTTATTGGGAATAACAAGGGCTTCCCTGAATACCCAAAGTTTCATATCTGAAGCAAGTTTTCAAGAAACTGCTCGAGTTTTAGCAAAAGCTGCCCTACGAGGTCGCATTGATTGGTTGAAAGGCTTGAAAGAAAACGTAGTTCTGGGGGGGATTATACCTGTTGGTACCGGATTCCAAAAATTTGTGCATCGTTCCCCACAAGACAAGAACCTTTATTTCGAAATAAAAAAAAAAAATCTATTCGCGTCGGAAATGAGAGATTTTTTGTTTCTCCATACAGAATTAGTTTCTTCAGATTCTGACGTAACAAACAATTTTTATGAGACATAAGAACCCCCATAAAAATATTTTTTACTTTACTAGACTTTTGAACTTAGAACACTAACAGGTCAAATTTTAGATTTTTAAGATTTTTATTTTAATAAGTAAAACAAGTCAGTTAATTCATTAAGGTGGTTATGTTTATACCATGTATCAATGGCCAACTCTTATCTTAGTACAAGGTTCTCTCGGAACAATTATTATTTATTTCAAGCTATTTCGGATCTTTCTTAATCTTCAAAAAGAACTAAATTCCGTAATGGAATGGTAGGATTAAAAAAAAGGAAGTGTGGAAAAAATGACAAGAAGATATTGGAACATTAATTTGAAAGAGATGATAGAAGCAGGAGTTCATTTTGGTCATGGTATTAAGAAATGGAATCCTAAAATGGCCCCTTACATTTCGGCAAAGCGTAAAGGTACTCATATTATAAATCTCGCTAGAACGGCTCGTTTTTTATCAGAAGCTTGTGATTTAGTTTTTGATGCAGCAAGTCAGGGAAAAAGTTTCTTAATTGTTGGTACCAAAAAAAGAGCAACAGATTTAGTAGCATCAGCTGCAATAAGGGCTCGTTGTCATTATGTTAATAAAAAGTGGTTCAGTGGTATGTTAACGAATTGGTCGATTACGAAAACTAGACTTTCTCAATTTAGAGACTTAAGAGCAGAAGAAAAAATGGGAAAATTCCACCATCTCCCAAAAAGAGATGTGGCAATCTTGAAGAGAAAATTATCTACTTTGCAAAGGTATCTCGGCGGGATCAAATATATGACGAGATTGCCAGACATTGTGATCGTCCTTGATCAGCAAAAAGAGTATATAGCTCTTCGGGAATGTGCCATTTTGGGGATTCCTACTATTTCTTTAGTCGATACAAATTGTGACCCGGATCTCGCGAATATATCGATTCCAGCCAACGATGACACTATGACTTCAATTCGATTGATTCTTAACAAATTAGTATTTTCAATTTGTGAGGGCCGTTCTCTCTATATAAGAAATCGTTGATTAAGAATATATAGTGAATTCTTGGGCAACTGCGTAAATTTATGGAATCACTTACTTTACTATATCTTTTTTTTTGCATAGAATTTTTTTTGCATAGAAAAAAGAAGGGGAATATTGATATATATTAGAGGGTATTGATATATATTATGATCTGATGTGCTTTCTTGGTATCCTAAATATAAGATTAATACTTCAAGTTGCTGAGTTGAGAAAGAGATGGTTGAATCAAAAGAATTCCTTTTTTGAAGTTCAATTTTTATCAGAGGACAATATGAATATTATACCTTGTTCCATTAAAACACTCAAGGGGTTATACGATATATCGGGTGTAGAAGTAGGCCAACACTTCTATTGGCAAATAGGAGGTTTCCAAATTCATGCCCAAGTACTCATCACTTCTTGGGTCGTAATTACTATCTTGCTAGGTTCAGTTGTCATAGCTGTTCGGAATCCACAAACCATCCCGACCGACGGTCAGAATTTTTTTGAATATGTCCTTGAGTTTATTCGAGACTTGAGCAAAACTCAGATTGGAGAAGAATATGGTCCCTGGGTTCCCTTTATTGGAACTATGTTCCTTTTTATTTTTGTTTCGAATTGGTCGGGTGCTCTTTTACCTTGGAAAATTATAGAGTTACCCCATGGGGAATTAGCAGCGCCCACGAATGATATAAATACTACTGTTGCTTTAGCTTTACTCACGTCAGCGGCATATTTTTATGCTGGTCTTAGCAAAAAAGGATTGAGCTATTTCGAGAAATATATTAAACCAACTCCAATCCTTTTACCAATTAACATCCTAGAAGATTTCACAAAACCATTATCGCTTAGCTTTCGACTTTTCGGGAATATATTGGCGGATGAATTAGTCGTTGTTGTTCTTGTTTCTTTAGTCCCCTTAGTAATCCCTATACCGGTCATGTTTCTTGGATTATTTACAAGCGGTATTCAAGCTCTTATTTTTGCAACATTAGCCGCAGCCTATATAGGTGAATCCATGGAGGGTCATCATTGAATTGACTCTTTTTGGAAATAGTATTTTTTTTTTTTGCAGCTTAGCTCAATTCATGCATGGTTCCAGATAATCTGCTTGGTTGCAAAAAAATAGTTAGAAATGCGTATGAATATATAGCCTAGAGTTGTAGGAGAGAGAATAGAATAGACTATATTATGGAATTTTCAAAGTATATATGCATTAAGGAGGGTGGAGTCAGGCTAGATCTATACTATAATATCCTTAATGTCTATAAGTGGAGTCCTCTTTTATGCAGGTTTCCACTTTAAGCAATGATTTTAGAATCCGATTCAATAGAAAATGAGAAAATATGCAAACAAAATAGAAGAAACAAATGTATATATATAGGATATTATATTATATATTCCTAGGTTAGATTCATTATCTAATCCGATATATGGATATGGAATTCCCTTCTATGTAGTTCGGACAATTCACATTATCATTTCAATTTGATTTCAATTTGTACTTTTTAGTTACTTTACTTCTCCCCAATAGAGCTTAGAAGTAAGAATTTATTGGTTGATTGTATCCTTAACCATTTCTTTTTTTTGACACGAGGAACTACTCACCATGAATCCACTAATTGCTGCTGCTTCTGTTATTGCTGCTGGATTGGCCGTAGGGCTTGCTTCTATTGGACCTGGAGTTGGTCAAGGTACTGCTGCAGGACAAGCTGTAGAAGGTATTGCGAGACAGCCAGAAGCAGAAGGTAAAATACGAGGTACTTTATTGCTTAGTCTAGCTTTTATGGAAGCTTTAACAATTTATGGACTAGTTGTGGCACTAGCGCTTTTATTTGCGAACCCTTTTGTTTAATCTTAAAAAAAAAATTCTTTCGATTTCGATTAGATACTTTTTTCTTTTTTTAGTAAATTGGTATTTGCTTCCACAATTCCAATTATATCAATACTTTATTTAATTTACTCCTATTTATTACTCCTGGAATTATCTATTTATCGGGACAGATAATACCCCATTCTAGGAAGGGCTGAGTTGAGTATTATTAATTTAGAAGATATGCTCACCTTCTTATTTCCCGTCCTTAGTTTAGGAAAGTGGAAAGTTTTTTCCTTTTATTTTAGGAATTTTGGGAACAGAACATTTCAACAAAGGAAGTCTTTCACCGGTCAAACAAGACGTAAGACTTAATCTAAAAGAAATTACTAGATTGAATCTATTTGCATTAAAAAAACCGATCAAAAAAGGGCGAGCGAAGTAAGTGATCGAAAAACTTTGTTCTTTGTTCGTCCTATCTATAAGAGGAGAGCATATGAAAAATGTAACCCATTCTTTCGTTTTTTTAGCTCACTGGCCATCCGCTGGCAGTTTCGGGCTTAATACCGATATTTTAGCAACAAATCTAATAAATCTAACTGTAGTGGTTGGTGTTTTGATTTTTTTTGGAAAGGGAGTGTGTGCGAGTTGTCTATTTCAAGAATAGATTGGATCTATCCGGCTGCACTTTATAATATTTTTTAGTATTTTTCGGATAAATAAGAAAAGGGTGCACGATCTCGACGAATTACTTCTGAATAAATTCAGAAATCATATGGAAGAACCATAGCATTTCGCGACTCATTGGTAAATCAACTTTGATTCTCTATAAACCAAGAATGTGAGACCATTAACACGGTTAAAGCTAAACTGCTTGAAGTCCAGGCAAAAAGAGGTACTCTTTCTACAACTATATTAGTATTAGTACCAATTTAAACGGGAAATAGCTAATGTAAAATTTATCTGATATAGAACACTCATATCGATAAAATGGTTTGAACTATTTACTAGAAAAAAAAGGGGGCACCCTGCCCTTTTTTAACCAATGCCGAATCGACGACCTATGTATAAAAAAGAGAAATTTTTTGGATTTGAAGAAAAAAAAAATAAAAAAGAATTCTATTAATTTTCATTTTCCATTTATTTAGTTAGTTTTTCTTAATGAAATTGAAATTATTAACTAGAGGGCAAATAAAAATAAAGAAACAACTTTGCTGACCATGATATATTTTTATCTAGGCGGAAGAGTCCTCTTAATATTTATCTAGTCTTATATAGGTTTCGGTATATTGAAATATAAACATAAAAAAGAAGATAGAGGATAGGCTCATTACTTAAAAAAAAGATATGGAAATAGCTATAGAAAAAAAAAAAGGAGCGTGAGAGCCAAATGAATCGAAAGATTCATGTTTGGTTCGGGAAGAGATCATAAAAGTTGTAAACTTACAAAATAATCTACTTTCATTAAAAGATTTATTAGATAATCGAAAACAGAGGATCTTGAGTACTATTCGAAATTCAGAAGAATTGCGTAGAGGGACCATTGAGCAACTCGAAAAAGCTCGGATTCGATTACAGAAAGTCGAACTAGAAGCGGATGAGTATCGAATGAATGGATACTCTGAGATAGAACGAGAAAAAGCAAATTTGATTAATGCTACTTCTATTAGTTTGGAACAATTGGAAAAGTCTAAAAACGAAACCCTTTATTTTGAAAAACAAAGGGCAATGAATCAGGTCCGACAGCGGGTTTTCCAACAGGCCGTACAAGGAGCTCTAGGAACTCTGAATAGTTGTTTGAATACCGAGTTACATTTCCGTACGATTCGTGCTAATATTGGCATTCTCGGGTCCCTGGAATGGAAGAAATAATTAAATTAATTAGGCCTTGAACTTCTACTTTCGTTTAGAATTTAGGCATTATTTTTCCCCTTGCTTCCGAAAAAAGAGTCAAGAAACACTAATGGCAACCCTTCGAGTCGACGAAATTCATAAAATTCTCCGCGAACGTATTGAACAATATAATAGGAAAGTAGGGATTGAGAATATAGGTCGCGTAGTTCAAGTGGGGGATGGGATTGCTCGTATTATAGGTCTTGGTGAAATAATGTCAGGTGAATTAGTCGAATTTGCAGAAGGTACTAGGGGTATTGCTCTGAATTTGGAATCCAAAAATGTTGGGATTGTATTAATGGGCGATGGGTTGATGATACAAGAGGGAAGTTTTGTAAAAGCAACAGGAAGAATTGCTCAGATACCCGTGAGTGAGGCTTACTTGGGTCGTGTTGTAAATGCTCTGGCTAAACCTATTGATGGGAAAGGCGAAATTATAGCTTCCGAATCTCGCTTAATTGAATCTCCTGCTCCAAGTATAATTTCCAGGCGTTCCGTATACGAACCTCTTCAAACAGGGCTTATTGCTATCGATTCGATGATCCCTATAGGGCGCGGTCAGCGAGAGTTAATTATTGGGGACAGACAGACTGGCAAAACAGCAGTAGCCACAGATACAATTCTCAATCAAAAAGGGCAAGGTGTAATATGTGTTTATGTAGCTATCGGTCAAAGAGCATCCTCCGTAGCTCAAGTAGTAACTACTTTCCATGAGGAGGGGGCCATGGAATACACTATTGTAGTAGCTGAAATGGCGGATTCACCTGCTACATTACAATACCTCGCTCCTTATACGGGAGCAGCCCTGGCTGAGTATTTTATGTACCGCGAACGGCATACTTTAATAATTTATGATGATCTCTCCAAACAGGCACAAGCTTATCGCCAAATGTCCCTTCTATTAAGAAGACCTCCCGGACGTGAGGCTTATCCAGGGGATGTTTTTTATTTGCATTCACGCCTTTTAGAAAGAGCCGCTAAATTAAATTCTCTTTTAGGCGAAGGAAGTATGACCGCTTTACCAATAGTTGAGACTCAATCTGGAGACGTTTCCGCCTATATTCCTACTAATGTAATCTCCATTACAGATGGACAAATATTCTTATCTGCGGATCTATTCAATGCCGGAATTCGACCCGCTATTAATGTGGGTATTTCTGTTTCCAGAGTAGGATCCGCGGCTCAAATTAAAGCCATGAAACAAGTAGCTGGCAAATCAAAATTGGAACTAGCGCAATTCGCAGAGTTACAAGCCTTTGCACAATTCGCCTCTGCTCTCGATAAAACAAGTCAGAATCAATTGGCAAGGGGTCGACGATTAAGGGAATTGCTTAAACAATCCCAGGCAAATCCTCTCCCAGTGGAAGAGCAGATAGCTACTATTTATACCGGAACAAGAGGATATCTTGATTCGTTAGAAATTGAACAGGTAAATAAATTTCTGGATGAGTTACGTAAACATCTAAAAGATACTAAACCTCAATTCCAAGAAATTATATCTTCTAGCAAGACATTCACCGAGCAAGCGGAAATCCTTTTGAAGGAAGCTATTCAGGAACAGCTGGAACGGTTTTCTCTTCAGTAACAAATAAATTTTGCATGTCTACTCTTGTTAGTAGAATAGGAATCGTTGAGAAAGCTTTTTCATTTGAATCATGCAAAAAAGTTTTCTTTGTTTTTAGTTTAGTATAGTTATTTAAAGAATAGATAGAAATAAGATTGCGTCCAATAGGATTTGAACCTATACCAAAGGTTTAGAAGACCTCTGTCCTATCCATTAGACAATGGACGCTTTTCTTTCATATTTTATTCTTTCTTTTATTTTTTTGCTTCTTCCGAGAAAAAACTGTTAGACCAAAACTCTTTTAGGAAATCAAAAAATCCAGATACAAATGCATGATGTATATATTATATCATGCATATATCATAAAGAAGGAGTATGGAGGCGGTAGTGGGAATCGAACCCGCAACCCCAAGGTTATGAGCCTTATGAGCTACCAAACTGCTCTATACTCTTAAACTAAAGAGGGGTAACTAGTGGATAAAAGAGGGTTGGATACGCCCCTCTACCAATATCTATACAAATAGAATAGTCCATTTATACAGAATGGTAAAGAGGGCTCCTCTATGATTATCAATTCCAGAAATCCATACAAATACGAAAGGGTATTTTATCCTTACCAACTGGATCTTGTTGCACCCGGTAACAAACATTCATAAACCATTTCTCGAAGTACGTGTCCGGATAGCCCAAAATGTCGATAGTTAGCTCTAGGTCTTCCGGTCAAAAAACAACGTCGATGAAGGCGTGTAGGTGCACTATTACGCGGTAGGGATTGCAATTTTTCTCGCATTTTCGTTTTTTCACTCAAACTCAAGGGAGAAACTTTGCTTCTTATCTTTTTTTTTAAAGATTGACGAATCAAATGATATTTCTGTTCTAATTTCTGCCGCTTCTTCTCCCTCTGAATCAAACTTTTTTTTGCCATAATGTGTCGTTGCTATTATTACCAAGTATACGGTTCTAATCCTAGATGGAAAAATAAATAGAAAAAGAAATCTAAAAAGGCAGATCCTCCCTCTCTATCAAGAGTAATGAACTAGGTGCTGATACAGTACAAAAAAA
>NW_028260368.1:12479228-12524228 GCF_056163025.1 Triticum urartu | reverse complement strand
TCGTTAGGTATTTGACCAAATAGGATCGTCCAGTTCCTACAGAACCTATCACTAAAATACCCGATAGGGCTAAGCGGAACGAAAAGGGTTTTCCATGAGATGGTAAATGAAAACGATTAGTCCCACACGAGGTTTGGGAATAAGTGATTGTCTGATAATGAGCAAGGAATATACGTCTTTCTGCTAAAGAGGATCTATTAAACTCATAATTCATTAGATCCTTGTTATCAATGCCAACTAGGTATCATAAGTAAATGGATCCCGGTTGTTCAATCCTTTGATAACCAAGGTCATTCTTTGCTAAAGAGAAATGATCACTATGAGTCAGACTCAATAGAATTGGATCCATTCCAAATAGCGAGAATTAGGATTCTTGATCCCTCTCAATCTCTCTTTCAATTCGAGGATCCAGAGAGGTGTTTTCATAGTCATCTCCGAATATTTGCCATCTCGGAATATTTTCGATTTCATTTTTCTATGATATGTCTTTCTATATGAAAATTGGTTATTTACGATGTACGATGATCCCTGTTAAGCATCCATGGCTGAATGGTTAAAGCGCCCAACTCATAATTGGTAAATTTGCGGGTTCAATTCCTGCTGGATGCACACGAACGGGAACATTCCATAAGTCTATTGGAACTGGCTCTCTATCCATGGAATCTCATCCATCATCCATACATAACGAATTGGTATGTTGTATATTCATACCATAACATAAGAACAATAAGAACTCGAATTCTTATCGATACTGGAACTCAGAGCATAGGAGGGAAAGTCGATTTATGGATGGAATCAAATACGCAGTATTTACAGAAAAAAGTCTTCGTTTATTGGGAAAGAATCAATATACTTTTAATGTCGAATCGGGATTCACTAAGACAGAAATAAAGCATTGGGTCGAACTCTTCTTTGGTGTTAAGGTGGTAGCTGTGAATAGCCATCGACTACCTGGAAAAGGTAGAAGAATAGGACCTATTCTGGGCCATACAATGCATTACAGACGTATGATCATTACCCTTCAACCGGGTTATTCTATTCCACTTCTAGATAGAGAAAAAAACTAAAGGAGAATACTTAATAATACGGCGAAACATTTATACAAAACACCTATCCCGAGCACACGCAAGGGAACCGTAGACAGGCAAGTGAAATCCAATCCACGAAATAATTTGATCCATGGACGGCACCGTTGTGGTAAAGGTCGTAATTCCAGAGGAATCATTACCGCAAGGCATAGAGGGGGAGGTCATAAGCGCCTATACCGTAAAATAGATTTTCGACGGAATCAAAAAGACATATCTGGTAGAATCGTAACCATAGAATACGACCCTAATCGAAATGCATACATTTGTCTCATACACTATGGGGATGGTGAGAAGAGATATATTTTACATCCCAGAGGGGCTATAATTGGAGATACTATTGTTTCTGGTACAAAAGTTCCTATATCAATGGGAAATGCCCTACCTTTGAGTGCGGTTTGAACTATTGATTTACGTAATTGGAAGTAACCAATTAGGTTTACGACGAAACCTAGAAATCGATCACTGATCCAATTTGACTACCTCTACGGGATAGACCTCAACAGAAAACTGTTGAGTAACGGCAGCAAGTGATTGAGTTCAGTAGTTCCTCATAGAAAATTATTGGCTCTAGAGATATGGTAATATGGAGAAGACAAAATTGTTTTGAAGCACGCACAGAACCGGAAGCGCCCCTTGTTTCAAAGAGAGGAGGACGGGTTATTCACATTTAATTTGATGGTAAGAGGCAAATTGAAAGCTAAGCAGTGGTAATTAAGACCCCCGGGGGAAAATAGGGATGTCTCCTACGTTACCCATAATATGTGGAAGTATCGACGTAATTTCATAGAGTCATTCGATCTGAATGCTACATGAAGAACATAAGCCAGATGACGGAACGCAGAGACCTAGGATGTAGAAGATCATAACAAGAGCGATTCGGCAGATTTGGATTCCTTTCCTATATATCCACTCATGTGGTACTTCATCATATGATTCATATAAGATCCATCTGTCTAGGAGATCGTCATATACATCTAGAAAGCCGTATGCTTTGGAAGAAGCTTGTACAGTTTGGGAAGGGGTTTTTGAGAGAAAAGAAGAATCTACTTCAACCGATATGCCCTTAGGCACGGCCATGCATAACATAGAAATCACACGTGGAAGGGGTGGGCAATTAGCTAGAGCAGCAGGTGCTGTAGCGAAACTCATTGCAAAAGAAGGGTAAATCGGCCACTTTAAGATTACCTTCTGGGGAGGTCGTTTAGTATCCCAAAACTGCTTAGCAACAGTCGGACAAGTGGGTAATGTTGGGGTGAACCAAAAAAGTTTGGGTAGAGCGGATCTAAGTGTTGGCTAGAGTAAACGCCCCGTAGTAAGAGGGGTAGTTATGAACCTGTGGAACCACCCCATGGGGGGCGGTGAAGGGAAAGCTCCCATTGGTAGAAAAAAACCCACAACCCCTTGGGGAAGAAGAACTAGGAAAAGGAAAAAATATAGCGATAGTTTTATTCTTCGTCGCCGTAAGTAAATACGTAACTAGGAATATGGAAAATTGCATTTTTGGAATTTGCAATAATGCGATGGGCGAACGACGGGAATTGAACCCGCGCATGGTGGATTCACAATCCACTGCCTTGATCCACTTGGCTACATCCGCCCCTTATCCAGCTAAAGGATTTTTTTCTTTTTTCCATTGATCATTATTCTATTTATTCTGACCTCCGTACTTCGATCGAGATATTGGACATAGAATGCCACTCTTTAAAAAGGAAAAAAGGAGTAATCAGCTGTGACACGAAAAAAAACGAATCCTTTTGTAGCTCATCATTTATTGGCAAAGATAGAAAAGGTCAATATGAAGGAGGAGAAAGAAACAATAGTAACGTGGTCCCGGGCATCTAGCATTCTACCCACAATGGTTGGCCATACAATCGCGATTCATAATGGAAAGGAACATATACCTATTTACATAACAAATCCTATGGTAGGTCGCAAATTGGGGGAATTCGTGCCTACTCGGCATTTCACGAGTTATGAAAATGCAAGAAAGGATACTAAATCTCGTCGTTAACTGAATTCTGAATAGAAAGATTAAGAAGAAAAAAAGATTCAAAATAAAGACAGAAATACCCAATATCTTGCTAGAACAAGATATTGGGTATTTCTGTCTTCAAAAATTCTTATATGTTAGCAGAAAAACCTTATCCATTAATAGATGGAACTTCAACAGCAGCTAAGTCTAGAGGGAAGTTGTGAGCATTACGTTCGTGCATTACTTCCATACCAAGGTTAGCACGGTTGATGATATCAGCCCAAGTATTAATAACGCGACCTTGACTATCAACTACAGATTGGTTGAAATTGAAACCATTTAGGTTGAAAGCCATAGTACTAATACCTAAAGCAGTGAACCAGATTCCTACTACAGGCCAAGCAGCCAAGAAGAAGTGTAAAGAACGAGAGTTGTTGAAACTAGCATATTGGAAGATTAATCGGCCAAAATAACCATGAGCAGCCACAATATTATAAGTTTCTTCCTCTTGACCAAATTTGTAACCCTCATTAGCGGATTCATTTTCAGTAGTTTCCCTGATCAAACTAGAGGTTACCAAGGAACCATGCATAGCACTGAATAGGGAACCGCCGAATACACCAGCTACACCTAACATGTGGAATGGATGCATAAGGATGTTGTGCTCTGCCTGGAATACAATCATAAAGTTGAAAGTACCAGAGATTCCTAAAGGCATACCATCAGAAAAGCTTCCTTGACCAATAGGGTAAATCAAGAAAACAGCAGTAGCAGCTGCAACAGGAGCTGAATATGCAACAGCAATCCAAGGACGCATACCCAGACGGAAACTAAGTTCCCACTCACGACCCATATAACAAGCTACACCAAGTAAGAAGTGTAGAACAATTAGCTCATAAGGACCACCATTGTATAACCACTCATCAACAGATGCAGCTTCCCAAATTGGGTAAAAGTGCAATCCGATCGCCGCAGAAGTAGGGATAATAGCACCAGAGATAATATTGTTTCCATAAAGTAAAGAACCAGAAACAGGCTCACGAATACCATCAATATCTACTGGAGGGGCAGCGATGAAGGCGATAATAAATACAGAAGTTGCGGTCAATAAGGTAGGGATCATCAAAACACCGAACCATCCGATGTAAAGACGATTTTCAGTGCTAGTTATCCAGTTGCAGAAGCGACCCCACAGGCTTGTACTTTCGCGTCTCTCTAAAATTGCAGTCATGGTAAGATCTTGGTTTATTCAAATTGCAAGGACTCCCAAGCACACGTATTAACTAGAATATAGATAATAGAAGGCTTGTTATTTAACAGTATAACATAGACTATATACCAATGTCAACCAAGTCAGCCCAAAGATTAGCTATCCATATAACTAAATTAACCAAACCAATAATTTTGTATTTGTAAATGAAGTGAGTCAAAGTGAAAAACTTTGATGGGTCTTTTCTATATGGGTTGCCCGGGACTCGAACCCGGAACTAGTCGGATGGAGTAGATAATTCTTCCTTGTTACAATAGAGAAAAATCCCTCCCCAAATCGTGCTTGCATTTTTCATTGCACACGACTTTCCCTATGTAGAAATAGCCAATTTCTATTCCAAAGAGGAAGTTCTACTAATTTTTTTAATTAGTAAGTTGATTCACCTACTCTTTATTATAATAAAAAGAACATTTCAGAATGAAAAATAGAAAAGTTTTTTCTTGATCATTTATCAACCCTTTCCTGTTTCTTAATTTCGTCTAATGATTAATTAAGAGGGTTGACCAGGTCATTGATACGTATAATATCCAAATACCAAATACGCTCAGTGTGTGATCCACAGAAAGAAAAAAGAGTTGTTTTGGTGAACATCAAAGAAAAAACTTGCTCTTCTTCCATAAAAAATTCTTCTAAAAATGCCGAACCCAATCGTTGCATAAAAGTTCGTACCGTGCTTTTATGTTTACGAGCTAAAGTTCTAGCACATGAAAGTCGAAGTATATACTTTAGTCGATACAAAGTCCGTTTTTTCGAAGATCCACTATGATAATGAAAAAGATTTCTACATATCCGACCAAATCGATCAAGAATATCCCAATCTGATAAATCTGTCCAAATGGGTTTACTAATAGGATGCCCCGATCCAGTACAAAATTGAGCTTTTGATAAGTATCCTATGAGGAGAGTAGCGGGGACTATGGTATCGAATTTTTTCATTCGAGTATCTATTAGAAATGAATTCTCCAGCATTTGATTCCTTACTAACAAAGAACTTTTTTGTACACTTGAAAGGTACCCCATAAAATCGAAGCAAGAGTTTGCTAATTGGTTTATATGGATTCTTCGCGGCTGAGTCCAAAAACAGAAATAATATTGCCAGAAATTGATAAGGTAGCATTTCCATTTCTTCTTCAAAAAAAAAGTGCCTTTTGATGCAAGAATTGCCTTTCCTTGATATCGAACATAATGCATAAGAGGATCCATAAAGAACCATAGGGTTTTCCGAGAACCAGGGTACATTATCCCAAAATGTTCCATCTTCCTAGAAAAGTGGATTCGTTCCAGAAAAGTTCCAGAAGATGCTAATGGTAAGCAAGAAGATTGTTTACGAAGAAACAACAAAAAAAATTCATATTCTGATACATAAGAGTTATATAGGAATTGAAATAGTCTTTTATTTTCTTTTTGAAAAAAAAAAATGGATTTCATTGAAGTAATAAAACTATTCCAATTCGAATAATAGTTGAGAAAGAATCGCAATAAATGCAAAGATGGAACATCTTGGATACTGGTATTGAAGGAGTTGAACCAGGATTTCCAAATGGATAGGATAGGGTATTTCTATATGTGATAGATAATCCAAATGCAAAAATTTGTCTTCTAAAAAGGGAAATATTGAATGAATAGAGCGTAAATTCTGAAACTTTGGTATTTCTTTTTCTTTCAGACAAAAAAATTCCCGTAGCGAGAATGGGATTTCCACAACGATCGCAAACCCTTCAGATAGAATCTGAGAATAAAACTCAGAATAAAAATAATTTTTGTAATCCAATAATCGATCTTGGTTAGGATGATTAACCGAGTTATCCAAAAAATTCTGCTGATACATTCGAATAATTAAACGTTTCACAAGTAGTGAACTAAATTTCTTGTTATTACAACTAACAACTATTTCCACAGGTTCAGAACCATTTAATCCATAATGGTGGGCAAATGCATAAATATATTCCTGAAAGAGAAGTGGGTAGACAAAGTATTGTTGACGAGATTTATGTTTTTCTGAATACCCTTCGAATTTTTCCATTTGTATTTCTACTTGAATCAGAGAGAAGAAGCATTTCTCGGTTTATCGAATGATGATACATAGTGCAATATGGTCAGAACAGGGTGTTGCATTTTTAATACAAACCCTGGAAAGAAAGGGAGTCTAATCCACAGATCTTTTTCTGCTCCTTTTCTACCCAATTAGTTTATGTTTGTTCTAATTAAAAAAAAAGAACAGAACAAGTTTTTTATTTTTGCAGGCCAATCGCTCTTTTGACTTTGGAATACAGCCTCTTTATCAATATACTGCTTCTTTTACACATTCAATCCATAACATCCCTTATTCAATCCATAATCAAGAATAATTAGGATTTCTAAAAAAAAAAAGAAAAAATAAAGGGTCCACTCATAGGAAAACCCAACCTTTCCCCGCATCCGGCACTAATCTATTTTTAACGTCTAATTAGAGCGGGGAATCATTCCAATTAGGAAGTTCAGCTCGTTGCTTTTTATTTTACCAGAATTGGAGCCAGGCTCTATCCATTTATTCATTAGACCCAGAAAATCGTAATTTTGGATTCCATTCAAAAAAGATTGATTTTATTACGACATGCTATTTTTTCCATTCATTACCTTTGAGGATCAGTCGTGGTCTTCTAGACTCTACCAAGAGTCTGGACGAATTTGTTGTTTCATCCAAATGTGTAAAAGATCATAGTCGCACTTAAAAGCCGAGTACTCTACCATTGAGTTAGCAACCCAGATAAAAAAAGGATCTTAGATACGATCGAAATCCAAAAATCAATGGAATTACACCGCGCGCTTCTGTCAAAACATTGAACTAGCAAGACATCAAAAGATTTTTTTTATCGACCATGAAAAACCCTCAAATGCCAAAACGAACAGGTCCGGTGAAATTCCACTAAAGTAAAGTTAAAAAAAGAGCGACCCTAATCACGATGGCCAAATTCTCCTTATTTTTAGCGATTTTTATTAACAAAAAATATATATTATAAAAAATATATATTATATTGTATGAGAATACATGCAAGAGGAACACCCTTATCATTTGAGCGAAGTGTAGGCGGAAAAATTGAATATGGAGTGAGGATAAAGAGACCCATCTATCTACAAATTCTATTTGTTCAATAGACCTTTGTCAATGGAAATACAATGGTAAGAAAACAAATTAGATAGAAAAAGTAAATAAAATAGGGGCTTATGTTGGATTGGCACGATATAATATAAATCCAAATAGGATTAAAAAAGAGGTAAATTGTGTCTAAATAATTAGACAACTAGGAATACTAATAATCTTCTCCTATCCTATTTTTTGATTCATTTAGTTCTTCAATTAACTCAAAGTTCTTTCTTTTTCTTTAAAGAATTCTGCCTTCCTTAAAATATCATAAACAGTTCTTGTTGGTTGAGCACCCTTTTCAAGGAAATAGAGAATAGCTGGAACATTTAAACAAGTTTGATTCTTTATCGGATCATAAAAACCTACTATTTTGAAGATCTCTTCCTTCTCTTCGAGATCGAACATCAATTGCAACGATTCGATAGACAGCTTATTGGGATAGATGTAGATAAACAACGCCCCCCCCTAGAAACGTATATGAGGTTTTCTCCTCATACGGCTCGAGAAAATGATTCGAATTTCTGTCGATAATAATAGAAATTAGACTATGACGTGCATTAATTTCCTTACAGAAAAAACAAATTTCATTTATACTCATGACTCAAGTGGGCTAATTTTGCCTGACAACTTCGAAGGCAAAATCCTTCCAAAATTTTTGAGTCGTCTTTAAACTCTTTTCTTTGTCTCATTTCGAACGAATTGACTTTTATTCCTTATTCTAATCCAACTCTGTTGTTGAGACAATTGAAAATTGTGTTTACTTGTTCTGGAATCCTTTATCTTTGATTTGTGAAATCCTTGGGTTTAGACATTACTTCGGGAATTCCTATTTTTTTCTTTCAAAAGAGTAGCAACATACCCTTTTTTCTTATTTCCTTCGATAAAGCATTTATCTCTTCTATAGAAATCTAATAAGAGGGATTGATTCTGATATACTTTTATTGGACTTTCTTCTTATTTTAACCTTTCGATTTATTTCTATATTAAGGATAGACTGACAAAGTTGGCCTAATTTATTAGTTTTCACTAACCCTAGATTCTTTCCCTTGATAAAAAAAATTCTGTCCTCTCGAGCTCCATCGTGTACTATGTTACTTAAACCCAGCGCAAATTTGGTTCGGAACGAATAGAACAGGCTATGTCGAGCCAAGAGCATTTTCATTACTATGGAAAATGATGGATAGCAAAATCCACAATCGATCATGTCCTTCAAGTCGCACGTTGCTTTCTACCACATCGTTTTAAACGAAGTTTTACCATAACAAACATTCCTCTTTTCATTGCAAAGTGGTATAGAGAATTGATCCAATATGGATGGAATCATGAATAGTCATTGGTTTAGTTTTTTTATACTAATTAAAACTTGCTATCTATGGAGCAATATGGATAAAAGAAAGTAAGTATTTATCCGGGAAGCCTCCGCCAAGATCCAATTTATTTAAACCCATATTAAAATTCTATCATATGAATGAAACATAGTTTGAAAAAGACGACTAAACAAGTTTGCTTAAAACTTATTTATTCTTAAATTTCCACCCTCAACGGATGGCTCGAGATGATCAATCTTGAAGTGAGAAAAGAAGGATTGACTCTTCCTCAATAAATAAACTATCAACCTCCAAAAAAGTTTAATTAATTTAATTACTAGAATTAGAATTCTAGTAGTAATATATTTTTTCAGTACCAAAAACAATTAACTATAATAACTAAATAAACTATTCCAATGAAAAGATTGAAAGTTTTTGGTAGTTATAGAATTCTCGTACTTCTTCAACTCGAATACCAAAAGGAAGAAAAAAATATGACTAAGTGATTTTATAGTAGAGGCATATCCTGAATGTGCTTGATAGATCCCATTTTTTCATGAAAATAAAGATAGTCAATTTGACTGGACTTAAGACTTTATTATGTTTTCTGAGAAAGAATAAGATATCATTATTCTCTTTAATAAACTTTTGTCTCGTACGGAATACTATATGATTTCACCGTTTGTTTCATCAGAAACAATCTGGGACGGAAGGATTCGAACCTCCGAGTAACGGGACCAAAACCCGCTGCCTTACCACTTGGCCACGCCCCATTTCGGGTTTTATGCGACACTAATAAACACTAGTATGTTTATTTGTTATTCGTCAATACCATTTCAATTACATAAAAAAGGAGGGATATTCTCTTGCTAGTATTCTACACATGCGGATAATATAGAATCAAAAAAATGCATTGATCATTACATGGAATTCTATTAAGATATTATATGAAAGTCGAATTTATTCCACTCTCATTTGAGAGTGCGAATACAAGGAGGTATTTTGTGTTTGGGAAAGTCCGAAGAAAAAAGATTTTGAATCTGCCTTTTCCTTCTTTCCCTTAAAAAAATAACTCAAGAAAAATCCAATTATTTACTCTACAAGAATGAAATGCTTGTTATGCCTAATATACTTAGTTTAACCTGTATCTGTTTTAATTCTGTTCTTTATCCTACTAGTTTTTTCTTTGCCAAATTACCCGAAGCTTATGCTATTTTCAATCCAATCGTGGATATTATGCCTGTTATACCTCTATTCTTTTTTCTATTAGCCTTTGTTTGGCAAGCTGCTGTAAGTTTTCGATGAAATCTTTAGTACTCTGTATGCCAAATTGAATGATGTGTTCATTCCAAAAAAATTTTAAAATGGGTAAAAGCCGAGAAGTTTTATATTTTTATATTATGAACCTTCGATTCTAAAATTTAAATTCTTCTACATTGAATGGGTAGCTACAGCAATAAATTTGGATCAGCCTTTCTACTCCCCTGCACCTAGGTTGAGCAGGTACCTAAAGGTACCTACACAATACCTAACCACCTAACCCTATTTTTGCTATTGATAAGAGTGCTTATTATAAAAGAATTCTTGCAATTTTTTTCAAGAATTCTTTTTTGCATTTTTAGGTATAAAAAAAAACCATCCTAGTGGATCCGTGTGGTAAGGAAAAACTGGTAATCTATTCCTTAAAAAAAAATCTTGGAGATTATGTAATGCTTACTCTCAAACTTTTTGTTTATACAGTAGTGATATTCTTTGTTTCACTCTTTATCTTTGGATTCTTATCTAATGACCCAGGACGGAATCCTGGACGCGAGGAGTAAAAATTCAGTTTTTTTTTTTCTTATTGGATTTGTTTCGTACATTTATCTATGAGAAAATCCGGGGGTCAGAATTCTTTCCAATTCGAAAGTCCCAAATGATCCAAGGGAGCGGAAAGAGAGGGATTCGAACCCTCGGTACAAAAAAATTGTACAACGGATTAGCAATCCGCCGCTTTAGTCCACTCAGCCATCTCTCCACGTTCCAAAGCGAAAGGTTTCCGTGATATGATATAGGCAAGAAATAAGAAATAACGGTTGCAAAAAACCCCTTTTTTTTCTTTCAAAAGTCTATAAAAATTATATTGCCAATTCCATTTTAATTATATTCTTTTTTCTTAATGTTAATAAAAAAAGAAGAAAATTCTTGTTTTTTCTTTCTAAAAATCGATATTGGCCGAGAGACAATCAAATAGATTTTCTCTTTAGCGGGCATTTCCATATAGGACTTGTTATAATTATAATAAAACAAGCAGGTTATATAAAAAAAACGCTTTTTTTGTCGATTATTTATCAAGAAAGCAAAAAGGGTTCTTATCAAATCCACCATAAAATTGGAAAGAAGCATAAAGTAAGTAGACCTGACTCCTTTAATGATGCCTCTATCCGCTATTCTGATATATAAATTCGATGTAGATGAAATTGTATAAGCGAATTTTTTTTATTTCCTTAGACTTAGACCGCGCAAGACAAGAATTTTTCGCTATTTACGATTTCATATTCTTGTTACTAGATGTTCTATAGGAATAAGAAGAAATCGCAACTCCTTTGCGCTACACATAAAATTGGATTTCGAAGGTCCATTTTTTTTTTTCAGAATCCTCTATTATTTTAGTTCTTCCACCCATGCAATAGAGAGGGAATGGGAAAAGAAGGGTTACTTTTATTTGCATTTTTCCCTTAAAAGATAGACTTTGAAATAGGAGTCTTGGAATAATGCTGAATTCAAAGGTTTATTTCTTTCTATAGTATAAGAAAAACAATTTATTTCTATTTCTATAGTATAAGAAAAACAAATAAATAGTATAAGAAAAACAAATCGAATCAAATTCATGGATTTACCACGACCTCGGTTGTGACTGTGACTCCATAGATAAAAATGGGAAATTTCTCTCTTCGAGACCATTGAAAAAGGGCATTGAACGAGAAAGAAATCGTCCACAGATAATAAAACTATCATATGCCTTGGAAAGTGATATGAGGTGCTCGGAAATGGTTGAAGTAATTGAATAGGAGGATCACTATGACTATAGCCCTTGGTAGAATTCCTAAAGAAGAAAATGATCTATTTGATACTATGGATGACTGGTTACGAAGGGACCGTTTCGTTTTTGTAGGATGGTCTGGCCTATTGCTCTTTCCTTGTGCTTATTTCGCTTTAGGGGGTTGGTTTACAGGGACAACTTTTGTAACTTCTTGGTATACCCATGGATTGCTAGTTCCTATTTGGAAGGTTGTAATTTCTTAACCGCAGCAGTTTCTACCCCTGCCAATAGTTTAGCACACTCTTTGTTGCTACTATGGGGGCCCGAAGCACAAGGAGATTTTACTCGTTGGTGTCAATTAGGCGGTCTATGGACTTTTGTAGCTCTCCACGGGGCTTTTGCACTAATAGGTTTCATGTTACGCCAATTTGAACTTGCTCGGTCTGTTCAATTGCGGCCTTATAATGCAATCTCATTCTCTGGTCCAATTGCTGTTTTTGTTTCTGTATTCCTTATTTATCCACTGGGGCAATCTGGTTGGTTCTTTGCGCCGAGTTTTGGCGTAGCAGCGATATTTCGATTCATCCTTTTCTTCCAAGGATTTCATAATTGGACGTTGAACCCATTTCATATGATGGGAGTTGCCGGAGTATTAGGTGCGGCTCTGCTATGCGCTATTCATGGAGCGACCGTAGAAAACACTCTATTTGAGGACGGTGATGGTGCAAATACCTTCCGTGCTTTTAACCCAACTCAAGCTGAAGAAACTTATTCAATGGTCACTGCTAACCGCTTTTGGTCCCAAATCTTTGGTGTTGCTTTTTCCAATAAACGTTGGTTACATTTCTTTATGCTATTTGTACCCGTCACCGGTTTATGGATGAGTGCTATTGGCGTAGTTGGCTTGGCTCTGAACTTACGTGCCTATGACTTTGTTTCCCAGGAAATCCGTGCAGCGGAAGATCCTGAATTTGAGACTTTCTACACCAAAAATATTCTTTTAAACGAGGGTATTCGTGCGTGGATGGCAGCTCAGGATCAGCCTCATGAAAATCTTATATTCCCTGAGGAGGTTCTACCACGTGGAAACGCTCTTTAATGGAACTTTCGTTTTAGCTGGTCGTGACCAAGAAACCACCGGCTTTGCTTGGTGGGCTGGGAATGCCAGACTTATCAATTTGTCCGGTAAACTGCTTGGAGCTCATGTAGCTCATGCCGGATTAATCGTATTCTGGGCCGGAGCAATGAACCTATTTGAAGTGGCCCATTTCGTACCAGAAAAGCCCATGTATGAACAAGGGTTGATTTTACTTCCACACTTAGCTACTCTAGGTTGGGGAGTAGGGCCAGGGGGGGAAGTTCTAGATACTTTTCCGTACTTTGTATCTGGCGTACTTCACCTAATTTCCTCCGCAGTCTTAGGCTTCGGTGGCATTTATCACGCGCTTCTGGGACCCGAGACTCTTGAGGAATCTTTTCCATTCTTTGGTTATGTCTGGAAAGATAGAAATAAAATGACTACAATTTTGGGTATTCACTTAATTTTGTTAGGTCTAGGTGCTTTTCTTCTAGTACTCAAGGCTCTTTATTTTGGCGGTGTATATGATACCTGGGCCCCTGGGGGGGGAGATGTAAGAAAAATTACCAATTTGACCCTTAGTCCCAGTGTTATATTTGGTTATTTACTAAAATCTCCTTTTGGTGGAGAAGGGTGGATTGTTAGTGTAGATGATTTAGAAGATATAATTGGTGGGCATGTATGGTTGGGTTTTATTTGTGTATTTGGCGGAATTTGGCATATTTTAACCAAACCCTTCGCATGGGCTCGCCGTGCATTTGTATGGTCTGGAGAAGCTTACTTGTCTTATAGTTTAGCTGCTTTATCTGTCTTTGGTTTTATCGCTTGTTGTTTTGTATGGTTCAATAATACAGCTTATCCGAGTGAGTTTTATGGACCCACCGGGCCAGAAGCTTCTCAAGCTCAAGCATTTACTTTTCTAGTTAGAGACCAGCGTCTTGGAGCTAATGTGGGATCCGCTCAAGGACCCACAGGTTTAGGTAAATATCTAATGCGTTCCCCAACTGGGGAGGTTATCTTTGGAGGGGAAACTATGCGTTTTTGGGACCTTCGTGCTCCATGGTTAGAACCTCTAAGGGGCCCCAACGGTTTGGACTTGAGTAGGTTGAAAAAAGACATACAACCTTGGCAAGAACGACGCTCAGCAGAATATATGACCCACGCTCCTTTAGGCTCTTTAAATTCCGTGGGTGGCGTAGCTACCGAGATCAATGCAGTTAATTATGTCTCTCCTAGAAGTTGGTTATCAACTTCTCATTTTGTTCTAGGATTCTTCTTTTTTGTGGGCCATTTATGGCATGCAGGAAGAGCCCGAGCTGCTGCAGCAGGTTTTGAAAAGGGAATCGATCGTGATTTGGAACCTGTTCTTTACATGAACCCTCTTAACTAAGATTTTCTTATTTATACCTGTTCTACTTTTTTTCTGTTCTGGCTCGGTTATTCCATCTAGCCGAGCCATTCATTCCTTTTTATGAAAGAAAGATAAGGGACAGAAAAAAAAAATAAATAAAAATGAAAGAAACAAACGTATTCAATAAGCAAAAGGAGAGAGAGGGATTCGAACCCTCGATAGTTCCTAGAACTATACCGGTTTTCAAGACCGGAGCTATCAACCACTCAGCCATCTCTCCACAGCCTAATCCTTATTTTACTCCTACAAATAGAACATAGCCATATAAAAAATAAAAAGATTTATTAGCCTCTAGAAAGATATCAGATACAAGTTCCTTTTCGATATATCTCTGTATACTGTATACACGGATACAGGATCCGCTATACCCGCTTGTGAAATAAAGAGTAAATAATCTCTTCTCACCCCCATATCCAAATAAAAAAGCGGTTTAAGTAATAAATTTGAATTAAAGAGAAGAATCAATGGATTCATGATTAAACCCCTCCTACTTCTTGTATTTTTTTACAATTTTGGTTTAAGTGAGGGATCAAATATGTAGTCAACTTTATTTGATGGTAGCTTGGAGGATTAGAAATATGACTATTGCTTTCCAATTAGCTGTTTTTGCATTAATTGCGACTTCCTCAGTCTTAGTAATTAGTGTACCCCTTGTATTTGCTTCTCCTGATGGTTGGTCAAATAATAAAAATGTTGTATTTTCCGGTACATCATTATGGATTGGACTAGTCTTTCTCGTAGCTATTCTGAATTCTCTCATTTCTTAAATGAAATTTGGTTAATATTTATTAACCCCATAAAAAAGAAATAATAAAGGCCATTTCTTCTAAAAAATTAGAATAGTGAGACGTATTAAAACGCAATTTGCGTTCCGAATTGCTAGCTCTTCTCTTTCAGTATTATGAAATTCCATTCCCATTAGAATATTCATTGACAGATAATAAAAAAAGGAAAACTCTAATATAATAGAAAATGAAATGAAACGGTCGACCCAGACATAGAAGGTCGACCCAGGCGGATATACGCTATAAAATATATACCGTAGCGAGCGTAGTTCAATGGTAAAATATCTCCTTGCCAAGGAGAAGATACGGGTTCGATTCCCGCCGCTCGCCCGCTTAATTTATCAAAGTACTATGATAAAAAGTTTAGTCTAGTTAACTGTTTAACTACTTATATTAAATTAAGTATTAATTAGGTGTTAGTCTAGTGCCGTATCCCTTACTATCTTACCCTTCCTTTGCATCCCACTCAAAAAAAGAGGGCGCTCCAGAGGCAGAAATAGAACTCGCCAACAGAGCTCCAAAAATTGGGTATTAACTGAGACAAACAACGGGCAAACTTTTTTTAAAGGGAAGGGAGAGAGGTAGACTGTCCCTTTCGTTTCATTTTTATTTTCTGCAGGGTAGGGAGAGGCCTTGCGCCTTCTTTTTTTGAAGGCAAGTGACTTCGCAAACTGCTCAATTTTGCCCTCTAGGGCCGGGAACTAATGAATAAAAAAGGGTTGGATACGCCCCTCTACCATACATATCTAGAGAAATAGAATAGTCCTTTTATACAGACTGCTAAGTGCGGAGACGGGAATCGAACCCGTGACCTCAAGGTTATGAGCCTCGTGAGCTACCAAACTGCTCTACTCCGCTCTGGAGTACCAGAAACTGGTGGACAAAAAAGGCTTGAATACAAGCCTCTAACATGTCTAGACAAATAGAATACTCCTTTTATACAGAATGGAGCGGGTAGCGGGAATCGAACCCGCATCGTTAGCTTGGAAGGCTAGGGGTTATAGTCGACGTTGGTTGATTATTTTTAACGTCTCTAATTCAAAACCGAACATGAAATTTTGATTTCATTCGGCTCCTTTATGGATATTCTCACCACTTAACATCTATGTCAGCTTTTCTATTTGAATGGAACCAAAGCTCTCCGCTTTCTAGATGATCCTTATAGAGTAGGAGATAGAAATTCTATCTAAATTCATCTAATCTACTTACTTCGTTCCCTAATTTCATTCAAGAGATCCTGAGGAAAAGAATTGGGTTTCCACCGAGCTGAAACAATATGCGGATGGTTCTAGTAAACCAAAACTATCGTTTTTTAGCTATTTGGCTTCCTTATTCCTTATTTTAAGAAGATTTAGTTACGATTGGAAATCAACTTTTTTGTATCTTCATCCATAGATCCTTTACTCATATTTTCAAAATTGGAATACTTAATCCAATGCAAAATTATGCTTCGCGACTCTGTACTCATAATCCTATTTTTATTTTGGATGCAATTTAAATTAGTCTTTGGATACAAATCGCCAGAATGTATATTCTTCCTCAATATGCTATTGAGAGGAAAAGGATTTAATCCTTTATAAGAACTAAAGTTTTCATCGGAATATAAAAATAAAAAACTTAAGGATGCCTTAAGTATATCATTTCAAATTCAGTTATTAATAGAACGAATCACACTTTTACCACTAAACTATACCCGCTACATTGTAGATTATGGTATAAATGGTACCCTTTGTCAAGGATAGCCATTTGACAAGAAGGCTAATTCCCCCTTATTGAATCAGATGGAGAAGGTTCATGACACTGAGCCGTTGGTACTTCTACTTCGATCGCTCGCCTTTACTTTAGGATTTAGATAGCCCCTCTGGTCTGTAAAAAAAATCTTTTCTTACCATGCTAATAGCGCCTGAACCAAATGTATTTATTTTGATTAGGATCCTATTCTACGGTTACGACTACAATAATAATTATTTACTTTGCAAGGACGTAAGTGTGTCAGACTGCTAAATTGTTTTATTATTCCTACAATATAAACTAGGGGATATAGGGGGTAACACTGTCCCTATAAATTCCTTTTTTCCTTTTCTTTTTTGTCCAGAATTGAACAAAAAAGAAATTATGGAAGATGTTTTCTTCCCCCATTAAGTCCGAGCCATAGAGTAAGAGTGAGATGAGTTTTCCAAATTCATCATAGACTTTCCCTATGGCTTGATAGAAGTAAGCAGCAAAGAGTCGTAACTTAAAGAAAAAAACGGACAGGGCCGACAGATTTACCTGATGTAAAGAAGATCCTAAAAGTCTCTGATTAGTCGACTCTCTCCATTTAACACTTTCCTCTCTCTCCTTTTTTCCACTGACTCAATTCTAGTTTATTAGATTCTTGTTTAAAAGAATGCAAAAAGTTCAATAGAACTAAGAACACATAAAAAATAGCATAGAGGATCAAGGCCATTACCAAAAGTTCCTCCCAAGGATCCTATATCCTATTGGGTATCTGTTCCCCGCCTTTTCCCGCTAGGATCGGAAATCTTATATTTTCCATATCCATATACCGTTGAATCCTTGGGGTTCCAGAATCCGCCTATTTTACTAGTCTTCGGAAACGGAAAACCCTGAACCAAGAAGAGTTGGATATGTTATGTAGGGTATGTTTTTTTTTATTAATTTTATTTTGAGCTCTCAAGATATCGATATATACATATACAATCTCTACATAATGTCTCTCTCTCTATCTCTATATATTATATATATAATATGTACATTATGCAGTAGACCCATAATGGGAAATCCAAGTGGCTAATTTTTGAATTAAATAAAAAGCCCTTTTAACTCAGTGGTAGAGTAATGCCATGGTAAGGCATAAGTCATCGGTTCAAATCCGATAAAGGGCTTTTTAAATTAGTGGTAGAGTAATCTCGTGCTAAGACGTAAGTCGTTGGTTCGAATCTGATAGAGTACTTTTCTACTAAATTGATTCACTTTTTTTCTTTGTTTTTGAAACTTTCTCTATATTTTTAGAGAATTTTATGACTTAGTGCGGGATGGATGCATTTTTGGTATGAACACTAAATGAAGCACGGAGAATTAATCTATAACGATCAACTAAAAAAAATCCTAGATGAAAACATAACAGAAAAGTTGGAAAAACTCTTTGCTTTGGATCTATTTATACTTTTCGAGTATATTGACAATTCCAAAAAACTGCTCATACTATGATTATAGTATAATCACGAGCGGTTGTATATGGCCCTATCGTCTAGTGATGCCCCTATCGTCTAGTGGTTCAGGACATCTCTCTTTCAAGGAGGCAGCGGGGATTCGACTTCCCCTGGGGGTAGGGAGTATTATGAAAGGAGGTTAATCATAGATTAGCAAAAACCCTAGAATAAATTCTTCCTGGGTCGATGCCCGAGTGGTTAATGGGGACGGACTGTAAATTCGTTGACAATGTCTACGCTGGTTCAAATCCAGCTCGGCCCAAACCAAAAATCTAGGGCTTCGTGAGTATGAACTAAATCCTTTTGTTTTTCTTCCATAAAATAAAATGTCTGATCTATAGAAATAAAAGATAAAGAAAAAAGGGAAATTTTTTTTTCTAATCCATATCTCTCTCATTCCTTTCTTACAAACAAAAGAGTTTTTCTTATTGAAGGCTGGATTATTATCCATTTTTAGTGATAAAAAATCACGACATACTAGTTATGTCACTCTCACTATACCCACGTATAATATAATATGTGGGTATGTAGTATATGATTCGTCTATTTCTTAGAGTACGAAAGACGAATCGAATCTTCTTATGGTTCTATTTAAGAATGGGTATGCCATACACCCCGCGGGGATTGTAGTTCAATTGGTCAGAGCACCGCCCTGTCAAGGCGGAAGCTGCGGGTTCGAGCCCCGTCAGTCCCGAACTAGGGTTCAATGAATGGAGAAATTGATATTTCCTTTTTCCATGAAAAAAAGGGGCAGGGAGCAAGATCAAATACCCACAGGGCACCCTTACTTCACTTTTTTATTTTGCATCTCTCATTAAAGAGGGAGGGAGGGCATATAGGAATTTTTTTTTCACTACTCCCAATCGATAAAGAAAGACACACATACGATATGTGGATTAGTAGAATTTAGGATATTATATTACTCTATCTTTCTTTATGATGATACCATCCTCATCTTAATTTCCTATTCCACTCTTATGGAATAGAGTACCGGTATTTTACCGGAATCCATACATAAATCGTATTCCCTTTTTATTTCAGACCTCTTTTCCCCATCTCACTTCTACTGCTTATTTGGATGTCTATGTGACCCATAGAAAGTGAAAGTTGGTCATATAATACATACATAATTGTATGTATAACTATAAGAAAAAGGAAGGGAAATTGTATAAGATTAAGAAAGTATAAGATTAAGAAAGCTCGTGGGTTAGAGATATAGAAAAGAAAAAGTAGAAAAGGATTAAAAAAGAGGGAATTCCTAATCCAATCAAAAAACCCATTTTGGTCTTAGTGTGGATAGAGGATCTTCCTATGTTATACTATATAACTCTCATCCGTGAAATATAACTCTCATCCATGAATTGATTTGATAGATCCGATATTCATAATATTGAATTGATTCAGTATTATCAGAATGCAAGCCCTACCCTTGAATTTACAAGATACCCCTTTTTCCTCTCCATGGGATTACATCCCGAGTTATTGTGAAAATAAAAAATAAAGAGGTTATGGAAGTCAATATTCTCGCATTTATTGCTACTGCACTGTTCATTCTAGTTCCTACTTCTTTTTTACTTATTATTTATGTAAAAACAGTCAGCCAAAATAATTAATTGGAATTCCAATTAATCATTGAAGAAATTAAAAAGGGATTAAATAAAAAAAATCCAAGTCTTAAATGAAAGGATCTGGTTGGAATCTTAAAGTGTGGTAGAAAGAACTACATATAGTTTTTTCTACGACACTTTAGATTCTTTCTATTATATTATCTTTGAATCTACATAGAATAGATTAGTAGATTGAAATAGTTAAGTAGTCTAATTCAATTTCTTTTTTCATTGCATCCACTTAATTTCAATCAGGTCAAAATAAAAAAATCTAAGACAATTCTTGACCAAAGAATCCATGGAAGGAAAGAAAAATAATATGAAGAATAGACTATAGTAAAAAGTAAAAGGAAATGGAAAATGTGTGATATGCCGTGAATAGTTCCGTGGAAGAAAGTCTAATTTTCTTATGTATAGAACTTTTTTTAACCATTCGTCATTTCTAGTAGAAATTCTGAATTGGTATAATGGCTCTTTCTTACATTACAACTTACAATACAAGAGTTTCTTACAGGAGTGAAACAAAACTAAAGAAAAAGATTAAAGAATAACGTTTGACAAAATGATTAATGCAAAATGATCCATTAAAGAAAAGAATTGATACAACAATTTGATTACTTAATCAATTAGTAGTATCCCTAGAGTCCACTCCTTCCCCATACTACTAGTGAAAGAGAAAATGTAAAGACTACCATTAAAGCAGCCCAAGCGAGACTTACTATATCCATCTAAATTATGTCTCCTATTTCTATGAAGGGATTATTCTACTATTGATCAATAATCATAGTGGAATCAAGGGTACAGAGTCAAAAAGGGATTCCGCCCTAAGGCCATGGATCAATCAGTTCAAGGAATTTACTCCTAACAAATTCTTATAGGAATTCTGGTAGAATTAGAGAGCATTAAAAATACGAGATACTATAGCCCTTTTTTCCTTAAAAAAGAAAGAGTACGGGAATGATGTCCTGAATAGAAGAAGCGGGAATAGGAAGATTTTTTATTCCTTTTGTTACTCTTTTTTTTTTTTTTAAGCAAAGGACGCCCGAATATACCATAAAATTATCGATAGATAAATATTTATTGGATACCTACCTTACCTAATGTTTATTTTTGACCTAAACCCTGCAGCCTTGCTTTGTATCATTCTATGAAAGAATGAAGAGATTTTATCCATAATACAACTCCTAAATTGATTTTTGATCGACCTATTTAATCTGATTCTCGTTAGAATTAAGTAGTCCTTACTTTAGTGTATGTAGGTAACATAAGATGTACGATAAAAAAATGTATAATAATTAGTAAGTCTTGATATTCTTTCGTGGAGTCCCTTCTTGAATCTTAGATTGAAAAAAAAAAAGAATGCCCCTTAGGGACCTTTCTTTGGATACCAAGATTTCTGACATCTTATCCTCGTATTTTAAAATTATCAAATCGAATCTCAATTAAGAACCAATTCAAATTCATATAATAAAAGAATAAGGAAACACTACCTCACCCCTATTGATAACCATTTTGGCCACTACCGTCAAAACAAACCCTAACCCTAGTTTGAGGATAGAACTATGGTATGGTTTCTCTAAACCCAGTATCGGCAGGCCCAGTTACTCTCTTGCCCGAACTTATGCGAAGTAAAAATTTATCGAATTCGATCAGCACTATAAAAAAAACCTAAGTATTTTATTGATCAGGCGGCACCCAGATTTGAACTGGGGATAAAGGATTTGCAGTCCCCTGCCTTACCGCTTGGCCATGCCGCCAAAAAATCCGATCAAAAATCTAGAAAACAGCAAGTATTCATCCACGTTTTCTTACGAAAAGCCCCTTTTATTTTGAATATAATTCTACTTACTTTTTTCCAATCTTTTTCAAAAAATCTATTCCTGCTTTTTTTGATCCAGTTTCTATTATTCTCCTCGATAGATTCTATCTTAAAACATACATTGTTAACACAATAAAACTTCCCATTTCTTTCTATTGAGATGAAAAAGAAGAAAAAGTGGATTTCTATTCACAGGCTGCAAAATTCAGAATAAATTGGAACCGTTAACTAGAATTCTCTTTTTTTTATTGCAGTAGTGAACTACTCTTAAATCGGTATTATCTCCCCCCCCTTCAATGGCATAATAAAATATTATGGCTTTATGCTTAATCCGTGTATAGGTAAACTTTAGGTCCGAACAGCATTATTATCCAAAGATCCCCTTTATGTACATATCTCTATGGGGAATCATGCTTTAATTTTTCAAAGTATTAAATTAAATATCTTGAATAAAAAAAGGAAATTTGCTCTGATATAGAGTATAACCTGACTATCTTGGCGTACCCAAGTGAAATTACGATAAAAGAAAAGCATGGATATGGGGAGAGGTGGATAACTAGATTGGCATGTACTTAAAAAAGGGACTTACTTTATTTTAGAATTCCACAATGAAATACTGAATTTTCTAGCAATTATACTACTCCGATCCGAAATAAAAAAGAACCCTCAAATTATTTTGAGAAATTAAAGTAAGCACGCTATTCTAAATCGAAGTAAAGTCAAACTTTCTAGTATATTATATTACGGCTTTATTACATTCATAGAAAGGAGATAAAATGAGAAATCTTTGCCATCCAATCTGATTAGAATATCATAACATAAAGTATAAGTGGCAGAATTTTTTTTGTAGGAATGTTTTATCAATTCATTTTCATTTCATTTGTACCCCTGGCAAACTCGAACTTTCGTCCAAATGGTCTCTATTCATATGTATGAAATACATATATGAAATACGTATGTGGAGTTCCCTAGAATTTCATGTGATTCAGTAAACAGAATATAGATTCCATGATTGCTAGATCGATCCATAGGGATTGATGAAGAGTGAGCTGATAATGGAATTTTTCTTTGATAAACAGGAAACTTAAGATTAAGATGCTCCGGAATGGAAACGAGGGAATGTCCACAATACCCGGATTTAGTCAGATCCAATTCGAGGGATTTTGTAGGTTCATTAATCAAGCCTTGGCAGAAGAACTTGACAAGTTTCCAACAATTAAAGATCCAGATCACGAAATTGCATTTCAATTATTTGCGAAAGGATATCAACTGCTAGAACCCTCGATAAAAGAAAGAGATGCTGTGTATGAATCACTCACCTATTCTTCCGAATTATATGTATCTGCGAGATTAATTTTTGGTTTCGATGTGCAAAAGCAAACCATTTCTATCGGAAACATTCCTATAATGAATTCCTTAGGAACCTTTATTATAAATGGAATATACCGAATTGTGATCAATCAAATATTGCTAAGTCCTGGTATTTACTACCGCTCGGAATTAGATCATAAGGGAATTTCTATCTACACTGGCACTATAATATCAGATTGGGGGGGGAGATCGGAATTAGCAATTGATAAAAAAGAAAGGATATGGGCTCGCGTGAGTAGAAAACAAAAGATATCTATTCTAGTTCTATCATCAGCTATGGGTTCGAATCTAAGAGAAATTCTGGATAATGTTTCCTACCCTGAAATTTTCTTGTCTTTCCCGAATGCTAAAGAGAAGAAGAGGATTGAGTCAAAAGAAAAAGCTATTTTGGAGTTTTATCAACAATTTGCTTGTGTAGGTGGGGACCTGGTATTTTCGGAGTCCTTATGCGAGGAATTACAAAAGAAATTTTTTCAACAAAAATGTGAATTAGGAAGGATTGGTCGACGAAATATGAATCGGAGACTTAATCTTGATATTCCTCAGAACAATACATTCTTGTTACCACGAGATGTATTGGCCGCTACGGATCATTTGATTGGAATGAAATTTGGAACGGGTATACTTGACGATGACGATATGAATCACTTGAAAAATAAACGTATTCGTTCGGTTGCGGATCTGTTACAAGATCAATTCGGATTGGCTCTTGGTCGTTTACAACATGCAGTTCAAAAAACTATTCGTAGAGTATTCATACGTCAATCGAAACCGACTCCCCAAACTTTGGTAACTCCAACTTCAACTTCAATTTTATTAATAACTACTTATGAGACCTTTTTTGGCACATACCCGTTATCTCAAGTTTTTGATCAAACGAATCCATTGACACAAACTGTTCATGGGCGAAAAGTGAGTTGTTTAGGTCCTGGAGGGTTGACGGGGAGAACCGCAAGTTTTCGGAGCCGAGATATTCATCCGAGTCACTATGGGCGTATTTGTCCAATTGACACGTCTGAAGGAATCAATGTTGGACTTACTGGATCCTTAACAATTCATGCGAGAATTGATCACTTGTGGGGATCCATAGAGAGTCCGTTTTATGAAATATCTGCTGAGAAAGCAAAAGAAAAAAAAGAGAGACAGGTGGTTTATCTATCACCAAATAGAGATGAATATTATATGATAGCAGCAGGAAATTCTTTGTCCTTGAATCAAGGTATTCAGGAAGAACAGGTTGTTCCGGCTAGATACCGTCAAGAATTCTTGACTATTGCATGGGAACAGATTCATGTTAGAAGTATTTTTCCTTTCCAATATTTTTCTATTGGGGGTTCTCTCATTCCTTTTATTGAGCACAATGATGCGAATCGGGCTTTAATGAGTTCTAATATGCAGCGCCAAGCAGTTCCGCTTTCTCGGTCCGAGAAATGCATTGTTGGAACTGGATTGGAACGCCAAACAGCTCTAGATTCGAGGGTTTCCATTATAGCCGAACGCGAGGGAAAGATCATTTCTACTGATAGTCATAAGATACTTTTATCAAGTAGTGGGAAGACTATAAGTATTCCTTTAGTTAACCACCGTCGCTCTAACAAAAATACTTGTATGCACCAAAAACCCCGGGTTCCACGGGGTAAATCCATTAAAAAAGGACAAATTTTAGCAGAAGGAGCTGCTACAATTGGGGGCGAACTTGCTTTAGGAAAAAACGTATTAGTAGCTTATATGCCATGGGAAGGTTACAATTTTGAAGACGCAGTACTAATTAGCGAACGTTTGGTATATGAAGATATTTATACCTCTTTTCACATCCGGAAATATGAAATTCAGACGGATACGACAAGCCAGGGCTCCGCTGAAAAAATCACTAAAGAAATACCACATCTAGAAGAACATTTACTCCGCAATTTGGACAGAAATGGAGTTGTTAGGTTGGGATCCTGGGTAGAAACTGGTGATATTTTAGTAGGTAAATTAACGCCTCAGATAGCGAGCGAATCATCTTATATCGCGGAAGCTGGATTATTACGGGCCATATTTGGCCTTGAGGTTTCCACTTCAAAAGAAACTTCTCTGAAATTACCTATAGGTGGAAGAGGGCGCGTTATCGATGTGAAATGGATCCAAAGGGACCCGCTCGACATAATGGTTCGTGTATATATTTTACAGAAACGTGAAATCAAAGTTGGGGATAAAGTAGCCGGAAGACATGGGAATAAAGGGATCATTTCCAAAATTTTGCCTAGGCAAGATATGCCCTATTTGCAAGATGGAACACCCGTTGATATGGTCTTCAATCCCTTAGGAGTACCCTCCCGAATGAATGTGGGACAAATATTTGAAAGCTCGCTCGGATTAGCGGGGGATCTGCTAAAGAAACATTATAGAATAGCACCCTTTGATGAGAGATATGAGCAAGAGGCTTCAAGAAAACTTGTGTTTTCAGAATTATATGAAGCCAGTAAAGAAACAAAAAATCCATGGGTATTTGAACCCGAGTACCCGGGAAAAAGCAGAATATTTGATGGAAGAACAGGCGACCCCTTTGAGCAACCTGTTCTAATAGGGAAGTCCTATATCTTAAAATTAATTCATCAAGTTGATGAGAAAATTCATGGGCGTTCTACTGGGCCCTACTCACTTGTTACACAACAACCGGTTAGAGGAAGAGCCAAGCAAGGGGGACAACGAGTAGGAGAAATGGAAGTTTGGGCTTTAGAAGGATTTGGTGTTGCTCATATTTTACAAGAGATACTTACTTATAAATCTGACCATCTTATAGCTCGCCAAGAAATACTTAATGCTACGATCTGGGGAAAAAGAATACCTAATCATGAGGATCCTCCAGAATCTTTTCGAGTGCTCGTTCGAGAACTACGATCTTTGGCTCTAGAACTGAATCATTTCCTTGTATCTGAAAAGAACTTCCAGGTTAATAGGGAGGAAGTTTGATCGGAATAAATATAAATTCTTTTCTTATTTCTATTTTATGATTGACCAATATAAACATCAACAACTTCAAATTGGACTCGTTTCCCCTCAACAAATAAAGGCTTGGGCTAACAAAAACCTACCTAATGGAGAAGTCGTTGGCGAAGTCACAAGGCCCTCTACTTTTCATTATAAAACCGATAAACCAGAAAAAGATGGATTGTTTTGCGAAAGAATCTTTGGACCCATAAAAAGCGGGATTTGCGCTTGTGGCAATTCTCGAGCGAGCGGAGCTGAAAACGAAGACGAAAGATTTTGCCAAAAATGCGGGGTCGAATTTGTGGATTCTCGGATACGAAGATATCAAATGGGATACATCAAACTCGCATGTCCCGTGACTCATGTGTGGTATTTGAAAGGTCTTCCTAGTTATATCGCGAATCTTTTAGATAAACCTCTTAAGAAGTTGGAGGGCCTAGTATACGGCGATTTCTCTTTTGCTAGGCCCAGCACTAAAAAACCCACTTTTTTACGATTACGAGGTTTATTCGAAGAGGAAATTGCATCCTGTAACCACAGCATTTCTCCCTTTTTTTCTACCCCAGGCTTTGCAACATTTCGAAATCGGGAAATTGCGACAGGAGCAGGTGCTATTAGAGAACAATTAGCAGATTTGGATTTGCGAATTATTATAGAGAATTCTTTGGTCGAATGGAAGGAATTAGAAGACGAGGGGTATAGTGGAGATGAGTGGGAAGATAGAAAAAGACGAATAAGAAAAGTTTTTTTGATTAGACGCATGCAATTGGCGAAACATTTTATTCAAACAAATGTAGAACCAGAATGGATGGTTTTGTGCTTATTACCGGTTCTTCCTCCCGAATTGAGACCTATTGTTTATAGGTCTGGAGATAAAGTAGTGACTTCAGACATTAATGAACTTTATAAGAGAGTTATCCGTCGGAACAACAATCTTGCCTATCTATTAAAAAGAAGTGAATTAGCGCCAGCAGATTTAGTAATGTGCCAGGAAAAATTGGTACAAGAAGCCGTGGATACACTTCTTGATAGTGGGTCCCGCGGGCAACCGACGAGGGATGGTCACAATAAAGTATACAAATCACTTTCAGATGTAATTGAAGGTAAAGAGGGAAGGTTTCGCGAGACTCTGCTTGGGAAACGGGTCGATTACTCGGGGCGTTCTGTCATTGTTGTGGGTCCTTCGCTTTCATTACATCAATGTGGATTACCTCTAGAGATAGCAATAAAGCTTTTTCAGCTATTTGTAATTCGCGATTTAATCACGAAACGCGCCACTTCTAATGTAAGGATTGCTAAAAGGAAAATTTGGGAAAAAGAACCCATTGTATGGGAAATACTTCAAGAAGTTATGCGGGGACATCCTGTACTGTTAAATAGAGCACCTACCCTGCATAGATTAGGCATACAGGCCTTTCAACCCACTTTAGTAGAGGGGCGTACTATTTCTTTACACCCATTAGTGTGTAAGGGTTTCAATGCGGACTTTGATGGAGATCAAATGGCTGTTCATCTACCTTTATCCTTGGAAGCTCAGGCAGAAGCCCGTTTACTTATGTTTTCTCATATGAATCTCTTATCTCCCGCTATTGGGGATCCTATTTGCGTACCAACCCAAGACATGCTTATCGGGCTTTATGTATTAACGATTGGAAAGCGTCGAGGTATTTGTGCAAATAGATATAATAGTTGCAGAAACTACCCAAATCTAAAAGTAAATTACAATAATAATAATAATTTTAAATATAGGAAAGATAAAGAACCCCATTTTTCTAGTTCTTATGATGCACTGGGAGCTTATAGACAAAAACTAATCAGTTTAGATAGTCCCTTGTGGCTACGATGGAACCTGGATCAACGCGTCATTGGGTCAAGAGAAGTTCCGATTGAAGTTCAATATGAATCTTTGGGGACTTATCATGAGATTTATGCCCACTATCTAATAATGGGAAATAGAAAAAAAGAAATTCGTTCGATATACATTCGAACCACTCTTGGTCATATTTCTTTTTATAGAGAAATAGAGGAAGCCATACAAGGATTTAGTCAGGCCTATTCATACACTACCTAAACAAGAAAGTTAGATTCGGCGATGCCCCTCCCCTTTCGGGGGGCATTCCGATTTCCCTAGTATCATCATTATTTGCCACGCGAATCCAGATTGAGATTGAGGCAATTAAGTTAATTAAATTTTCGAATCACTGACTCAGGCCCATTGTCGAATCCTACTCAGCAATTGTCGAATCCTACTCAGCCGAAAAGGGGGTACTTATGTATGGCGGAACGGGCCAATCTGGTCTTTCATAATAAAGAGATAGACGGAACTGGTATGAAACGACTTATTAGCAGATTAATAGATCATTTTGGAATGGGATATACATCCCATATACTGGATCAACTAAAGACTCTGGGCTTCCATCAAGCCACTACTACATCGATTTCGTTAGGAATCGAGGATCTTTTAACAATACCCTCTAAGGGATGGTTAGTCCAAGACGCGGAACAACAGAGTTTTCTTTTGGAGAAACACTATTATTATGGGGCTGTACACGCGGTAGAAAAATTACGCCAATCTGTTGAGATATGGTATGCGACAAGTGAATATTTGAAACAAGAAATGAATTCAAATTTTCGGATAACGGATCCTTCTAATCCAGTCTATCTAATGTCTTTTTCAGGAGCCAGAGGAAATGCATCTCAAGTACACCAATTAGTAGGTATGAGAGGATTAATGTCGGACCCTCAAGGACAAATGATTGATTTACCTATTCAAAGCAATTTACGCGAGGGACTTTCTTTGACAGAATATATAATTTCCTGCTATGGAGCCCGCAAAGGGGTTGTAGATACTGCTGTGCGAACAGCAGATGCTGGATATCTTACACGTAGACTTGTTGAAGTAGTTCAACATATTATTGTGCGTAGAAGAGATTGTGGTACTATCCGAGGTATTTCTGTAAGTCCTCAAAATGGGATGACGGAAAAACTTTTTGTCCAAACACTAATTGGTCGTGTATTAGCAGACGATATATATATCGGTTCACGATGCATTGCCGCGCGAAATCAAGATATTGGAATTGGATTAGTCAATCGATTCATAACTGCCTTTCGAGCACAACCATTTCGAGCACAACCAATATATATTAGAACCCCCTTTACTTGCCGAAGCACTTCTTGGATCTGTCAATTATGCTATGGCCGGAGTCCTACTCATAGTGATCTGGTCGAATTGGGAGAAGCCGTAGGTATTATTGCAGGTCAATCAATTGGGGAGCCAGGGACTCAACTAACATTAAGAACTTTTCATACTGGCGGAGTATTCACAGGGGGTACTGCCGACCTTGTACGATCCCCTTCGAATGGAAAAATAAAATTCAATGAGAATTTGGTTCACCCCACACGTACCCGTCATGGGCAGCCTGCTTTTCTATGTTATATAGACTTGCATGTAACTATTCAGAGTCAAGATATTCTATATAGTGTGAATATTCCCTCAAAAAGCTTGATTCTAGTGCAAAATGATCAATATGTAAAATCCGAACAAGTAATTGCGGAGATTCGTGCCGGAACGTCCACTTTACATTTTAAAGAAAGGGTACAAAAGCATATTTATTCTGAATCAGACGGCGAAATGCACTGGAGTACTGATGTTTACCATGCGCCCGAATATCAATATGGTAATCTTCGCCGATTACCAAAAACAAGCCATTTATGGATATTGTCAGTAAGTATGTGCAGATCCAGTATAGCGTCTTTTTCACTCCACAAGGATCAAGATCAAATGAATACTTATGGTAAAAAAGATAGGGAAATTCTTGATTATTCAACGTCGGATCGAATCATGTCCAATGGCCATTGGAATTTTATCTATCCTTCTATTTTTCAAGATAATTCAGATTTGTTGGCGAAAAAGCGAAGAAATAGGTTCGTCATTCCATTACAATATCATCAAGAACAAGAGAAAGAACTAATATCCTGTTTTGGGATTTCGATTGAAATCCCCCTTATGGGTGTTTTACGTAGAAATACTATTTTTGCTTATTTTGACGATCCCCGATACAGAAAAGATAAAAAGGGTTCAGGAATTGTTAAATTTAGATATAGGACCCTAGAAGAAGAATATAGGACTCGAGCGGAAGACTCAGAAGAGGAATATGAGACCCTAGAAGACGAATACAGGACCCGAGAGGACGAATATGAATATGAAACCCTAGAAGAATCTAAATATGGAATCCTAGAAGACGAATACGAATATGAAACCCTAGAAGACGAATATGGGAGCCCAGAAAACGAATATGGGAACCCAGAGAACGAATATAGGACTTTAGAGAAAGACTCAGAAGAGGAATATGGGAGCCCAGAGAGCAAATATAGGACCCAAGAGGACGAATATGGAACTCTAGAGGAAGACTCAGAAGACGAATATGGCAGCCCCGGGGAAAGCGCAGAGGAAAAATATGGTACTTTAGAGGAAGACTCAGAAGAAGATTCAGAGGACGAATACGAGAGCCCAGAGGAAGATTCCATCTTAAAAAAAGAGGGTTTGATTGAGCATCGAGGAACAAAAGAATTTAGTCTAAAATACCAAAAAGAAGTAGATCGGTTTTTTTTCATTCTTCAAGAACTTCATATCTTGCCGAGATCTTCATCCCTAAAGATACTTGACAATAGTATTATTGGAGTGAATACACAACTCACAAAAAATACAAGAAGTCGACTAGGCGGACTGGTCCGAGTGAAGAGAAAAAAAAGCCATACGGAACTCAAAATATTTTCCGGAGATATTCATTTTCCTGAAGAGGCGGATAAGATATTAGGTGGCTGTTTGATACCGCCAGAAAGACAAAAAAAAGATTCTAAGGAATCAAAAAAAAGGAAAAATTGGGTCTATGTTCAACGGAAAAAAATTCTCAAGAGCAAGGAAAAGTATTTTGTTTCCGTTCGCCCTACAGTGGCATATGAAATGGACGAAGGAAGAAATTTAGCAACACTTTTCCCGCAGGATCTCTTGCAAGAAGAAAATAATCTCCAAATTCGACTTGTCAATTTTATTTCTCATGAAAATAGCAAGTTAACTCAAAGAATTTATCACACAAATAGTCAATTTGTTAGAACTTGCTTAGTAGTGAATTGGGAACAAGAAGAAAAAGAAAAGGCTGGTGCTTCCCTTGTTGAGGTAAGAGCAAATGATCTTATTCGCGATTTCCTAAGAATTGAGTTAGTCAAGTCCACTATTTCGTATACACGAAAAAGGTATGGTAGGACAAGTGCAGGACCGATTCCCCATAATAGGTTAGATCGCGCCAATATCAATTCTTTTTATTCCAAGGCGAAGATTGAATCACTTAGCCAACATCCAGAAGCTATTGGCACTTTGTTGAATCGAAATAAAGAATACCACTCTTTGATGATTTTGTCGGCATCCAACTGTTCTCGAATTGGTTTATTCAAGAATTCAAAACATCCCAATGCGATAAAAGAATGGAATCCTAGAATTCCTATTCGAGAAATTTTTGGGCCCTTAGGCGCTATTGTAGCTAGTATATCGCATTTTTCTTCATCTTACTATTTACTAACGCATAATAAAATCCTGTTAAAAAAATATTTGTTCGTTGACAATTTAAAACAAACCTTCCAAGTACTTCAAGAACTTAAATACTCTTTAATAGATGAAAATAAAAGGATTTCTAATTTCGATAGTAACATAATGTTGGATCCATTCCTTTTGAATTGTCACTTTGTCCATCATGATTCTTGGGAAGAGACATTGGCAATAATTCACCTTGGACAATTTATTTGTGAAAATGTATGTCTATTTAAATCGCACATAAAAAAATCCGGTCAAATTTTCATTGTAAATATGAATTCCTTTGTTATAAGAGCAGCTAAACCTTATTTGGCCACTACAGGAGCAACTGTTAATGGTCATTATGGAGAAATCCTTTACAAGGGAGATAGGTTAGTTACGTTTATATATGAAAAATCGAGATCTAGTGACATAACGCAAGGTCTTCCAAAAGTGGAACAAATCTTTGAAGCGCGTTCAATTGATTCATTATCCCCGAATCTCGAAAGGAGAATTGAGGATTGGAATGAGCGTATACCAAGAATTCTTGGGGTCCCTTGGGGATTCTTGATTGGAGCTGAGCTAACCATAGCCCAAAGTCGTATCTCTTTGGTTAATAAAATCCAAAAGGTTTATCGATCCCAAGGGGTACAGATCCATAATAGACATATAGAGATTATTATACGCCAAGTAACATCAAAAGTGCGGGTTTCCGAAGATGGAATGTCTAATGTTTTTTCGCCTGGGGAATTAATCGGACTATTGCGAGCGGAACGAGCAGGACGAGCTTTGGATGAATCGATCTATTATCGGGCAATCTTATTGGGAATAACAAGGGCTTCCCTGAATACCCAAAGTTTCATATCTGAAGCAAGTTTTCAAGAAACTGCTCGAGTTTTAGCAAAAGCTGCCCTACGAGGTCGCATTGATTGGTTGAAAGGCTTGAAAGAAAACGTAGTTCTGGGGGGGATTATACCTGTTGGTACCGGATTCCAAAAATTTGTGCATCGTTCCCCACAAGACAAGAACCTTTATTTCGAAATAAAAAAAAAAAATCTATTCGCGTCGGAAATGAGAGATTTTTTGTTTCTCCATACAGAATTAGTTTCTTCAGATTCTGACGTAACAAACAATTTTTATGAGACATAAGAACCCCCATAAAAATATTTTTTACTTTACTAGACTTTTGAACTTAGAACACTAACAGGTCAAATTTTAGATTTTTAAGATTTTTATTTTAATAAGTAAAACAAGTCAGTTAATTCATTAAGGTGGTTATGTTTATACCATGTATCAATGGCCAACTCTTATCTTAGTACAAGGTTCTCTCGGAACAATTATTATTTATTTCAAGCTATTTCGGATCTTTCTTAATCTTCAAAAAGAACTAAATTCCGTAATGGAATGGTAGGATTAAAAAAAAGGAAGTGTGGAAAAAATGACAAGAAGATATTGGAACATTAATTTGAAAGAGATGATAGAAGCAGGAGTTCATTTTGGTCATGGTATTAAGAAATGGAATCCTAAAATGGCCCCTTACATTTCGGCAAAGCGTAAAGGTACTCATATTATAAATCTCGCTAGAACGGCTCGTTTTTTATCAGAAGCTTGTGATTTAGTTTTTGATGCAGCAAGTCAGGGAAAAAGTTTCTTAATTGTTGGTACCAAAAAAAGAGCAACAGATTTAGTAGCATCAGCTGCAATAAGGGCTCGTTGTCATTATGTTAATAAAAAGTGGTTCAGTGGTATGTTAACGAATTGGTCGATTACGAAAACTAGACTTTCTCAATTTAGAGACTTAAGAGCAGAAGAAAAAATGGGAAAATTCCACCATCTCCCAAAAAGAGATGTGGCAATCTTGAAGAGAAAATTATCTACTTTGCAAAGGTATCTCGGCGGGATCAAATATATGACGAGATTGCCAGACATTGTGATCGTCCTTGATCAGCAAAAAGAGTATATAGCTCTTCGGGAATGTGCCATTTTGGGGATTCCTACTATTTCTTTAGTCGATACAAATTGTGACCCGGATCTCGCGAATATATCGATTCCAGCCAACGATGACACTATGACTTCAATTCGATTGATTCTTAACAAATTAGTATTTTCAATTTGTGAGGGCCGTTCTCTCTATATAAGAAATCGTTGATTAAGAATATATAGTGAATTCTTGGGCAACTGCGTAAATTTATGGAATCACTTACTTTACTATATCTTTTTTTTTGCATAGAATTTTTTTTGCATAGAAAAAAGAAGGGGAATATTGATATATATTAGAGGGTATTGATATATATTATGATCTGATGTGCTTTCTTGGTATCCTAAATATAAGATTAATACTTCAAGTTGCTGAGTTGAGAAAGAGATGGTTGAATCAAAAGAATTCCTTTTTTGAAGTTCAATTTTTATCAGAGGACAATATGAATATTATACCTTGTTCCATTAAAACACTCAAGGGGTTATACGATATATCGGGTGTAGAAGTAGGCCAACACTTCTATTGGCAAATAGGAGGTTTCCAAATTCATGCCCAAGTACTCATCACTTCTTGGGTCGTAATTACTATCTTGCTAGGTTCAGTTGTCATAGCTGTTCGGAATCCACAAACCATCCCGACCGACGGTCAGAATTTTTTTGAATATGTCCTTGAGTTTATTCGAGACTTGAGCAAAACTCAGATTGGAGAAGAATATGGTCCCTGGGTTCCCTTTATTGGAACTATGTTCCTTTTTATTTTTGTTTCGAATTGGTCGGGTGCTCTTTTACCTTGGAAAATTATAGAGTTACCCCATGGGGAATTAGCAGCGCCCACGAATGATATAAATACTACTGTTGCTTTAGCTTTACTCACGTCAGCGGCATATTTTTATGCTGGTCTTAGCAAAAAAGGATTGAGCTATTTCGAGAAATATATTAAACCAACTCCAATCCTTTTACCAATTAACATCCTAGAAGATTTCACAAAACCATTATCGCTTAGCTTTCGACTTTTCGGGAATATATTGGCGGATGAATTAGTCGTTGTTGTTCTTGTTTCTTTAGTCCCCTTAGTAATCCCTATACCGGTCATGTTTCTTGGATTATTTACAAGCGGTATTCAAGCTCTTATTTTTGCAACATTAGCCGCAGCCTATATAGGTGAATCCATGGAGGGTCATCATTGAATTGACTCTTTTTGGAAATAGTATTTTTTTTTTTTGCAGCTTAGCTCAATTCATGCATGGTTCCAGATAATCTGCTTGGTTGCAAAAAAATAGTTAGAAATGCGTATGAATATATAGCCTAGAGTTGTAGGAGAGAGAATAGAATAGACTATATTATGGAATTTTCAAAGTATATATGCATTAAGGAGGGTGGAGTCAGGCTAGATCTATACTATAATATCCTTAATGTCTATAAGTGGAGTCCTCTTTTATGCAGGTTTCCACTTTAAGCAATGATTTTAGAATCCGATTCAATAGAAAATGAGAAAATATGCAAACAAAATAGAAGAAACAAATGTATATATATAGGATATTATATTATATATTCCTAGGTTAGATTCATTATCTAATCCGATATATGGATATGGAATTCCCTTCTATGTAGTTCGGACAATTCACATTATCATTTCAATTTGATTTCAATTTGTACTTTTTAGTTACTTTACTTCTCCCCAATAGAGCTTAGAAGTAAGAATTTATTGGTTGATTGTATCCTTAACCATTTCTTTTTTTTGACACGAGGAACTACTCACCATGAATCCACTAATTGCTGCTGCTTCTGTTATTGCTGCTGGATTGGCCGTAGGGCTTGCTTCTATTGGACCTGGAGTTGGTCAAGGTACTGCTGCAGGACAAGCTGTAGAAGGTATTGCGAGACAGCCAGAAGCAGAAGGTAAAATACGAGGTACTTTATTGCTTAGTCTAGCTTTTATGGAAGCTTTAACAATTTATGGACTAGTTGTGGCACTAGCGCTTTTATTTGCGAACCCTTTTGTTTAATCTTAAAAAAAAAATTCTTTCGATTTCGATTAGATACTTTTTTCTTTTTTTAGTAAATTGGTATTTGCTTCCACAATTCCAATTATATCAATACTTTATTTAATTTACTCCTATTTATTACTCCTGGAATTATCTATTTATCGGGACAGATAATACCCCATTCTAGGAAGGGCTGAGTTGAGTATTATTAATTTAGAAGATATGCTCACCTTCTTATTTCCCGTCCTTAGTTTAGGAAAGTGGAAAGTTTTTTCCTTTTATTTTAGGAATTTTGGGAACAGAACATTTCAACAAAGGAAGTCTTTCACCGGTCAAACAAGACGTAAGACTTAATCTAAAAGAAATTACTAGATTGAATCTATTTGCATTAAAAAAACCGATCAAAAAAGGGCGAGCGAAGTAAGTGATCGAAAAACTTTGTTCTTTGTTCGTCCTATCTATAAGAGAGAGAGCATATGAAAAATGTAACCCATTCTTTCGTTTTTTTAGCTCACTGGCCATCCGCTGGCAGTTTCGGGCTTAATACCGATATTTTAGCAACAAATCTAATAAATCTAACTGTAGTGGTTGGTGTTTTGATTTTTTTTGGAAAGGGAGTGTGTGCGAGTTGTCTATTTCAAGAATAGATTGGATCTATCCGGCTGCACTTTATAATATTTTTTAGTATTTTTCGGATAAATAAGAAAAGGGTGCACGATCTCGACGAATTACTTCTGAATAAATTCAGAAATCATATGGAAGAACCATAGCATTTCGCGACTCATTGGTAAATCAACTTTGATTCTCTATAAACCAAGAATGTGAGACCATTAACACGGTTAAAGCTAAACTGCTTGAAGTCCAGGCAAAAAGAGGTACTCTTTCTACAACTATATTAGTATTAGTACCAATTTAAACGGGAAATAGCTAATGTAAAATTTATCTGATATAGAACACTCATATCGATAAAATGGTTTGAACTATTTACTAGAAAAAAAAGGGGGCACCCTGCCCTTTTTTAACCAATGCCGAATCGACGACCTATGTATAAAAAAGAGAAATTTTTTGGATTTGAAGAAAAAAAAAATAAAAAAGAATTCTATTAATTTTCATTTTCCATTTATTTAGTTAGTTTTTCTTAATGAAATTGAAATTATTAACTAGAGGGCAAATAAAAATAAAGAAACAACTTTGCTGACCATGATATATTTTTATCTAGGCGGAAGAGTCCTCTTAATATTTATCTAGTCTTATATAGGTTTCGGTATATTGAAATATAAACATAAAAAAGAAGATAGAGGATAGGCTCATTACTTAAAAAAAAGATATGGAAATAGCTATAGAAAAAAAAAAAGGAGCGTGAGAGCCAAATGAATCGAAAGATTCATGTTTGGTTCGGGAAGAGATCATAAAAGTTGTAAACTTACAAAATAATCTACTTTCATTAAAAGATTTATTAGATAATCGAAAACAGAGGATCTTGAGTACTATTCGAAATTCAGAAGAATTGCGTAGAGGGACCATTGAGCAACTCGAAAAAGCTCGGATTCGATTACAGAAAGTCGAACTAGAAGCGGATGAGTATCGAATGAATGGATACTCTGAGATAGAACGAGAAAAAGCAAATTTGATTAATGCTACTTCTATTAGTTTGGAACAATTGGAAAAGTCTAAAAACGAAACCCTTTATTTTGAAAAACAAAGGGCAATGAATCAGGTCCGACAGCGGGTTTTCCAACAGGCCGTACAAGGAGCTCTAGGAACTCTGAATAGTTGTTTGAATACCGAGTTACATTTCCGTACGATTCGTGCTAATATTGGCATTCTCGGGTCCCTGGAATGGAAGAAATAATTAAATTAATTAGGCCTTGAACTTCTACTTTCGTTTAGAATTTAGGCATTATTTTTCCCCTTGCTTCCGAAAAAAGAGTCAAGAAACACTAATGGCAACCCTTCGAGTCGACGAAATTCATAAAATTCTCCGCGAACGTATTGAACAATATAATAGGAAAGTAGGGATTGAGAATATAGGTCGCGTAGTTCAAGTGGGGGATGGGATTGCTCGTATTATAGGTCTTGGTGAAATAATGTCAGGTGAATTAGTCGAATTTGCAGAAGGTACTAGGGGTATTGCTCTGAATTTGGAATCCAAAAATGTTGGGATTGTATTAATGGGCGATGGGTTGATGATACAAGAGGGAAGTTTTGTAAAAGCAACAGGAAGAATTGCTCAGATACCCGTGAGTGAGGCTTACTTGGGTCGTGTTGTAAATGCTCTGGCTAAACCTATTGATGGGAAAGGCGAAATTATAGCTTCCGAATCTCGCTTAATTGAATCTCCTGCTCCAAGTATAATTTCCAGGCGTTCCGTATACGAACCTCTTCAAACAGGGCTTATTGCTATCGATTCGATGATCCCTATAGGGCGCGGTCAGCGAGAGTTAATTATTGGGGACAGACAGACTGGCAAAACAGCAGTAGCCACAGATACAATTCTCAATCAAAAAGGGCAAGGTGTAATATGTGTTTATGTAGCTATCGGTCAAAGAGCATCCTCCGTAGCTCAAGTAGTAACTACTTTCCATGAGGAGGGGGCCATGGAATACACTATTGTAGTAGCTGAAATGGCGGATTCACCTGCTACATTACAATACCTCGCTCCTTATACGGGAGCAGCCCTGGCTGAGTATTTTATGTACCGCGAACGGCATACTTTAATAATTTATGATGATCTCTCCAAACAGGCACAAGCTTATCGCCAAATGTCCCTTCTATTAAGAAGACCTCCCGGACGTGAGGCTTATCCAGGGGATGTTTTTTATTTGCATTCACGCCTTTTAGAAAGAGCCGCTAAATTAAATTCTCTTTTAGGCGAAGGAAGTATGACCGCTTTACCAATAGTTGAGACTCAATCTGGAGACGTTTCCGCCTATATTCCTACTAATGTAATCTCCATTACAGATGGACAAATATTCTTATCTGCGGATCTATTCAATGCCGGAATTCGACCCGCTATTAATGTGGGTATTTCTGTTTCCAGAGTAGGATCCGCGGCTCAAATTAAAGCCATGAAACAAGTAGCTGGCAAATCAAAATTGGAACTAGCGCAATTCGCAGAGTTACAAGCCTTTGCACAATTCGCCTCTGCTCTCGATAAAACAAGTCAGAATCAATTGGCAAGGGGTCGACGATTAAGGGAATTGCTTAAACAATCCCAGGCAAATCCTCTCCCAGTGGAAGAGCAGATAGCTACTATTTATACCGGAACAAGAGGATATCTTGATTCGTTAGAAATTGAACAGGTAAATAAATTTCTGGATGAGTTACGTAAACATCTAAAAGATACTAAACCTCAATTCCAAGAAATTATATCTTCTAGCAAGACATTCACCGAGCAAGCGGAAATCCTTTTGAAGGAAGCTATTCAGGAACAGCTGGAACGGTTTTCTCTTCAGTAACAAATAAATTTTGCATGTCTACTCTTGTTAGTAGAATAGGAATCGTTGAGAAAGCTTTTTCATTTGAATCATGCAAAAAAGTTTTCTTTGTTTTTAGTTTAGTATAGTTATTTAAAGAATAGATAGAAATAAGATTGCGTCCAATAGGATTTGAACCTATACCAAAGGTTTAGAAGACCTCTGTCCTATCCATTAGACAATGGACGCTTTTCTTTCATATTTTATTCTTTCTTTTATTTTTTTGCTTCTTCCGAGAAAAAACTGTTAGACCAAAACTCTTTTAGGAAATCAAAAAATCCAGATACAAATGCATGATGTATATATTATATCATGCATATATCATAAAGAAGGAGTATGGAGGCGGTAGTGGGAATCGAACCCGCAACCCCAAGGTTATGAGCCTTATGAGCTACCAAACTGCTCTATACTCTTAAACTAAAGAGGGGTAACTAGTGGATAAAAGAGGGTTGGATACGCCCCTCTACCAATATCTATACAAATAGAATAGTCCATTTATACAGAATGGTAAAGAGGGCTCCTCTATGATTATCAATTCCAGAAATCCATACAAATACGAAAGGGTATTTTATCCTTACCAACTGGATCTTGTTGCACCCGGTAACAAACATTCATAAACCATTTCTCGAAGTACGTGTCCGGATAGCCCAAAATGTCGATAGTTAGCTCTAGGTCTTCCGGTCAAAAAACAACGTCGATGAAGGCGTGTAGGTGCACTATTACGCGGTAGGGATTGCAATTTTTCTCGCATTTTCGTTTTTTCACTCAAACTCAAGGGAGAAACTTTGCTTCTTATCTTTTTTTTTAAAGATTGACGAATCAAATGATATTTCTGTTCTAATTTCTGCCGCTTCTTCTCCCTCTGAATCAAACTTTTTTTTGCCATAATGTGTCGTTGCTATTATTACCAAGTATACGGTTCTAATCCTAGATGGAAAAATAAATAGAAAAAGAAATCTAAAAAGGCAGATCCTCCCTCTCTATCAAGAGTAATGAACTAGGTGCTGATACAGTACAAAAAAACAAACTAAATTAACCAAACTTGCCTGATGTTGAGGCAATCAAGAAAGCTGCATAAGTGAATATATAACCCACGGAAAAGTGAGCTAATCCAACCAATCTTGCTTGCACAATGGAAAGAGCCACGGGCTTATCTCTCCAGCGAATTAAATTAGCTAAAGGTGTGCGTTCATGAGCCCATGCTAAAGTCTCAATTAATTCCTGCCAATACCCCCGCCAGGAAATTAAGAACATAAATCCAGTAGCCCAAACAAGATGTCCAAATAAGAACATCCACGCCCATACCGATAAACTATTCATCCCAAAAGGATTATATCCATTGATAAGTTGTGAAGAGTTTAACCATAGGTAATCTCTTAACCATCCCATCAAATAAGTGGAGGATTCATTAAATTGTGAAACGTTGCCCTGCCATAATGTGATATGTTTCCAATGCCAATAAAAAGTAACCCACCCAATGGTATTTAACATCCAGAAAACTGCCAAATAAAATGCGTCCCAAGCAGAAATATCACAAGTACCGCCGCGCCCTGGGCCGTCACAAGGAAAACTATATCCAAAATCCTTTTTATCTGGCATTAATTTGGAACCGCGTGCATCTAAAGCGCCCTTTACTAAAATCAATGTAGTTGTATGCAAACCTAGAGCAATAGCATGATGAACCAAGAAATCCCCAGGTCCTATTGTTAAGAAAAGCGAATTACTATTCTCATTAACAGCATTCAACCATCCGGGCAACCATAGGCTTCGACCCGCATTGAAAGCGGGGCCATTCGTTGAAGATAAGAGTATATCGAACCCATATGTCGTCTTGCCATGAGCAGATTGTATCCATTGGGCAAATATAGGTTCGATCAAGATTTGCTTTTCTGGAGTACCAAAAGCAAGCATGACGTCGTTATGAACATAAAGGCCCAAGGTATGGAATCCTAGAAAGAGGCTAGCCCAACTTAAATGAGATATGATAGCTTCTTTATGGTCTAACATTCTTGCCAATACATTATCCTCATTCTGTTCCGGATTGTAATCCCTAATGAAAAAAATAGCTCCATGAGCAAAAGCCCCTGTCATGATGAACCCTGCAATATATTGGTGATGAGTATATAAAGCAGCTTGAGTAGTAAAGTCTTGTGCTATGAATGCATAAGGAGGTAAAGAGTACATATGTTGAGCTACTAAGGAAGTAATAACCCCTAAAGAAGCTAGAGCAAGACCTAACTGAAAATGAATCGAATTGTTGATTGTGTCATAAAGGCCCTTATGCCCACGCCCTAATCGACCCCCCGGAGGAGTATGCGCTTCTAAAAGATCTTTAATACTGTGCCCAATTCCGAAGTTAGTTCGATACATGTGACCGGCAATGAGAAAAATAAATGCAATAGCTAAATGATGGTGAGCCATATCGGTCAGCCACAAACTTTGTGTTTGTGGATGGAATCCCCCAAGAAGAGTTAGAATGGCAGTTCCCGCTCCTTGAGCGGTACCAAATAAATGATTACTCGAATCAGGGTTTTGGGCATAAAGATTCCATTGACCCGTCAAAAGGGGTCCCAACCCCTGGGGATAGGGTAATACATCTAAGAAATTATTCCATCGAACGTACTCCCCCCTGGATGCGGGAATAGCAACATGAACTAAATGTCCTGTCCAAGCCAAAGAACTTACCCCGAAAAGTCCTGACAAATGATGATTGAGACGAGATTCCGCGTTTTTGAACCACGAAAGGCTTGGTTTCCATTTGGGTTGTAGATGTAACCAACCCGCTATTAAGGACAGCGTAGAAAGAAATAATAGAAAAAGAGCTCCAGTATAAAGATCCTCATTGGTGCGTAATCCTATTGTATACCACCACTGATAAACTCCAGAATAAGCAATATTCACTGGACCAGCAGCACCTCCTCGAGTAAAGGCTTCCACAGCGGGTTGACCAAAATGAGGATCCCAAATCGCATGAGCAATAGGTCTTACGTGTAAAGGATCCTGTATCCATGATTCAAAATTTCCTTGCCAAGCTACATGAAACAGATTTCCGGACGTCCATAGAAAGATTATTGCTAATTGCCCAAAGTGAGAAGCAAAAATGTTCTGATAAAGACGTTCTTCAGTAATATCATCATGACTTTCGAAATCATGTGCGGTAGCAATACCAAACCAAATACGACGAGTAGTGGGGTCCTGAGCTAAGCCTTGGCTAAACCTGGGAAATCTTAATTCCATAATGCCTTTCAAATCCTCCTAGCCACTATCCTACTGCAATAATTCTCGCTAAGAAGAATGCCCATGTCGTGGCAATTCCACCCAGAAGGTAATGGGTTACTCCTACAGCGCGTCCTTGTATAATGCTCAAGGCTCTAGGCTGAGTAGCAGGAGCAACTTTTAATTTGTTATGAGCCCAAACGATAGATTCAATGAGTTCTTGCCAATAACCACGGCCGCTGAATAAAAACATTAAACTGAAGGCCCAGACAAAATGAGCACCTAAGAAAAAAAGACCATATGCAGATAATGAAGAACCATAAGACTGAATGACTTGCGATGCCTGTGCCCACAAGAAATCTCGAAGCCACCCATTAATCGTAATGGAACTCTGTGCAAAGTTTCCCCCTGTAATATGAGTTACCACCCCTTGATCACTTATAGTACCCCAAACATCCGACTGCATTTTCCAACTGAAATGGAAAATGACTACCGAAATTGCATTGTACATCCAGAATAAACCTAAGAAAACATGATCCCAGGCGGATACTTGACATGTTCCCCCTCGGCCAGGCCCATCGCAAGGAAAGCGAAAACCTAGATTTGCTTTATCGGGTATCAAACGGGAACTCCGAGCAAATAAAACACCTTTCAAAAGTATTAATACAGTCACATGTATGGTAAATGCATGAATGTGATGGACTAAAAAATCTGCGGTTCCTAATGGAATAGGTAACAAAGCCACTTTGCCACCTACTGCTACTAACTCGCCGCCTCCCCACGTTAAGCTAGTACTTGTTGTTGCACCAGGAGCTGTTACGCCAGGCGCAGTAGCATGGATATTTTGTACCCATTGAGCAAAGATAGGTTGTAATTGTATGGCAGTATCCGAAAACATATCTTGTGGACGGCCTAAAGCACTCATGGTATCATTATGAATGTACAAGCCAAAACTGTGAAAACCTAGAAATATACATACCCAGTTAAGGTGGGATATGATTGCATCGCGGTGTCTAAGGACGCGATCTAATAGATCGTTGTATCGAGTAGTTGGATCATAGTCTCTTACCATAAAAATTGCTGCATGTGCAGCAGCACCGACTATTAGAAATCCGCCAATCCACATGTGGTGTGTGAACAAGGAAAGTTGTGTACCATAGTCAGTAGCTAGGTATGGATAGGGAGGCATAGAATACATATGATGAGCTACAACAATGGTTGTAGAGCCTAGCATAGCTAGGTTAAGAGATAATTGAGCATGCCATGACGTTGTTAAGATTTCATAAAGACCCTTATGGCCTTGTCCTGTAAATGGGCCCTTGTGAGCCTCCAAAATATCTTTAAGTCCATGGCCAATACCCCAATTGGTCCTATACATATGACCTGCGATTAGGAAAAGAATAGCAATAGCTAAATGATGGTGCGCAATATCGGTCAGCCAGAGACCACCGGTTACTGGATCTAGTCCTCCGCGAAAAGTCAGAAATTCTGCGTATTTGGACCAATTTAAAGTGAAAAAAGGGGTTGCTCCTTCGGCAAAACTAGGATAAAGTTGAGCCAAAAGGTCCCGATTCAAGATAAATTCATGAGGAAGTGGTATCTCTTTAGGATCCACCCCAGCGTCAAGAAATTGGTTAATTGGTAAAGATACATGAATTTGGTGCCCCGCCCAAGAAAGAGACCCAAGTCCTAATAATCCCGCTAAGTGGTGATTCAACATGGATTCTACATCTTGGAACCAGGCCAATTTGGGAGCGGCTTTGTGATAATGGAACCAACCAGCAAAAAGCATTAACGCTGCAAAAATCAATGCACCAATTGCAGTACAATAGAGTTGTAATTCACTAGTTATTCCAGATGCTCGCCAAAGCTGAAAAAAACCAGAGGTTATTTGGATTCCTCGGAAACCCCCGCCTACATCACCATTCAATATTTCTTGCCCTACTATAGGCCAAACTACCTGAGCACTGGGTCCAATGTGAGTAGGATCACTTAGCCATGCTTCATAATTGGAAAAACGGGCGCCATGAAAGTACATGCCACTCAACCAAAGAAAGATAATGGAAAGTTGCCCGAAATGAGCACTAAAGACTTTTCGAGAAATCTCCTCCAAATCACCAGTATGACTATCGAAATCGTGAGCATCAGCATGTAGGTTCCAGATCCAAGTGGTAGTATCAGGGCCCTTAGCTAGTGTTCTTGAGAAATGGCCGGGTCTGGCCCATTCCTCAAAAGATGTTTTTACAGGATCCCTATCCACAACAATTTTTACTTCTGGTTCCGGCGAACGAATAATCATTAAGTCCTCCTCTTTCCGGACAAGACATACAAAGAGACCCGCCAACTGTCTTTTTAGTGAATCTTTGAAAGATATATATTTTGAAAGATAGATTTTGAAAGATAGATTTTGAAAGATAGATATTGTGATTAGTTCTTTTCTTTACTATCTACCATCCTTCTATTTTTTTTTTAGTTATTCACTGGAGCAATTATATATTGAAGTCAATCCGAGGCAAGTGTTCGGGTCTATTATGACATAAAGATTAGGTGCCTAACGGACATTGTTTATCTTGAAAAACAAATATTTCTCGACGTAAGAAAAAAATCTTTTTTATTTTTAATTTAAGAAACTAGTGTATTTTTTTTGAGGGCATAAGCTCCTATCTATATCTACTTTCCTTGAGCATAATATAGGGTTTTTTATTTGATTCTAAATTCCAAGATAACTCATTAGAATT
>NW_028260368.1:12442275-12478728 GCF_056163025.1 Triticum urartu | reverse complement strand
CAAATCCAATTTAGAAGGGACTTCCTCCCTGTGTTGAGAAAACTTTTCTTCTTCCAATTCTTCTTTTCTTCATTCAACTCAGTTCAAAAAAGATACCTCAAAATACTTCAATTGGTACGCGCAAGAAATAGGCCAATTCGGCAGCTTTTTGTTCAATTTCTCGTGGAGTAAAAAATTTATCATCAGTACGAGTCAAGGGAATGATCCCCTGGCCCCGGATTTCCATATAAAGAATACGACGAGGATAAAGACCCTCTTTAACCTGAATTCTAATTGATTGGATATCCCGCATAAGGAATCGAAGGAAGACGCGACGTTTTATTCCAGGGAATCCCCAACGAAAAATGCACACTATTCCCTCTTTTCTATCGAATCGGTCATAACCACTACCTACATTCCACAAAATAGTACACCACAAGTAGGAGCTAATGAATAGGCCTGCGATTCCGTAGAAAGACATCACGACCCCCTGCGGAAAAAAAAGAATTTCTGAGATGGAAGTATAGATATAATATTCTTACCAAGATAACTGGAAATCCCAACCGATAAGAATCCTAGTGAACCTAGAAAAAGAATACAGGCCCAGAAAAAATTACCCCTTTTTCGAGAACCTTTTAGAAGTTCTACCCATATGTGTTCTGATCGCCAATTCATATTAGATATACTAAATCCAGCAGCGGTCGATTGAAATTGAGAGAATAAGCTAAATAATTTTGACTTTACTTTTTTTGATTCTGAAATCGCCTTCAGCAACTAGTACTCCTGTGAAATAATAGGTTAGATACATTGACTTTCTATTCAAAAAATATTCGTTGATTCAATTAAAATAAATAAAATAAAACTCGCTATACCTGGCTCTGCATATTCATGCATTTATGCTCGTAGCCTATATCCGCATCCATAACCGTTTTTCATTTGTGTGTAGAAAGTGTGTGTAGAAAAAGCCACATACCCTACCATATTATATTACTTACACTAAAAAATACTAGACAATCTTATTTTTTTGCACATAAAGAAATAAAGAAGTCATTGCAATTGCCGGAAATACTAAGCCTACTAAAGGCACGAAAATAGAAGGTAAGTTTAAATCCGTCATGGAATAGGTGTCTCAATTCAAATTTACTATTTCTATCTAGTCGAAAAATATCTTAAGATTCTTATGATATAATTAAGTATATCTATTATAAGGAATATTGACTATTGTATTGTATTTTTTATTTTTAGTTTGAAAAATATTCTGTAAAAAAAATGAAAGGATAATAAGAAAATTCCAAAAAAGGAGAACTAATTAAAAAGATTTTATTTTGATTTTCCCATCCTCATGGCCCTTTCTATCTTTCTAATCTAATTTGAAATTGGATTCAAAAGAAAGCGGTTAGAATTTACTTCCTGCATACATACTTCTCTAGAAGCGCATACAATAATGCGTGGTAAAGGCGGAAAAATAGTATATTCAATCAAAATCAAAGGGCAAATTATCTTACCTACTATAGATCCCCTACTACCCTCTTAGACTTTAAAAGGCGATATACCACCCAAAGAAAGGGTATGAAAATGCCGGGTGGAGTTAGCTTTTCGACGAAGACCTGTCCCGTGCAGCGAAGCCCTGTTAGTAAGACCCCCCGCAATAATGGATTATAGAAGAATATTATTCCAAATACTCCTCTGGACGCATATAGTAGCATTGCGATTCCGAATCTTTTTTATTTATGAATATGAACAGAAAAAATTCATTGTATCGTTGGGTCGGAGCGGAGGTTTGGTCCAGAAAAATTAGAAACAAAACGTCTACTCTACCGCATTGAAGTCTATAGCGCTGTATTTCCACGAAAGTATAATTCTTACCATCAGGATACGATCCTTTCTTTTGAACTAAACGTCTCTACGATGGGTCCAGGTTCTATGTCCAATCCCAAATCAAGGATTTCTCGCTCTTGATCGGAGTCATAAACTAAAAAAAAACTACCTTTTTATCCTTTTTCTCAAGGTTATAGAAAACTTCCTTATCTAGTTCTAGCATTTTGAAAAAAAAAAAATGCTTCTTTTTTTACACACAGTTCGAGTCACTTGTTGACTCACGATTACGCCTGTTAAAAGTTTCAAACGTCCTCTTTTTTGAAATTGAAAGAGAGTCCTATAAAAAGGTCTAACTTCCAAACTATGTCTTTTTTCATTCATTCTCCTTTAGTTTTTTTCTCTATCTAGAAGTGGAATAGAATAACCCGGTTGAAGGGTAATGATCATACGTCTGTAATGCATTGTATGGCCCAGAATAGGTCCTATTCTTCTACCTTTTCCAGGTAGTCGATGGCTATTCACAGCTACCACCTTAACACCAAAGAAGAGTTCGACCCAATGCTTTATTTCTGTCTTAGTGAATCCCGATTCGACATTAAAAGTATATTGATTCTTTCCCAATAAACGAAGACTTTTTTCTGTAAATACTGCGTATTTGATTCCATTATCATTATCATATGATAATACTATATTTTATTATTTTATTATTTTATTTGTATTTCTTTATTGTATTATACCTTAATATATATATTCTAGATATATAGAATAGACGAATCTCAATTTGTCAAGTCTCATGATCATATCATGATCTATTTTTATTCGGCTCAATCTTTTTTTTCTAAAAAAGATTGAGCCGAGTTTAATTGCAATCAATTAGAAGAATAAAGAAGAATTACTGCATTTCATAACTGATTTTTTTCTCTTTTTATTTCGTTTCTTTTTTATTTATACCTTCTTTATCTTTAGTTTTATCTAGTTAATCAATAGTATCTACCGGCTCGAACTCGAATTTGATCGCCTTCCATACTTCACAAGCTGCGGCTAGTTCAGGACTCCATTTGCAAGCTGCTCGGATAATTTCATTACCTTCGCGAGCAAGATCGCGCCCTTCGTTACGAGCTTGTACACAGGCTTCTAAAGCCACTCGATTAGCTGCTGCACCAGGTGCATTTCCCCAAGGATGTCCTAAAGTTCCTCCACCAAATTGTAATACAGAATCGTCCCCAAAGATTTCGGTCAGAGCTGGCATATGCCAAACATGAATACCACCTGAAGCTACCGGTATAACACCTGGCATGGATACCCAGTCCTGAGTGAAAAAGATACCGCGAGCACGATCTTTTTCAATAAAATCATCGCGCAATAAATCAACAAAACCTAAAGTCATTTCGCGTTCCCCTTCTAACTTACCTACTACTGTACCGGAGTGGATATGATCTCCCCCAGACATACGCAATGCTTTAGCTAATACACGGAAATGCATACCATGATTTTTCTGTCTATCAATAACTGCATGCATTGCACGGTGAATGTGAAGAAGTAGGCCATTGTCGCGGCAATAATGAGCCAAAGTAGTATTTGCGGTGAATCCCCCAGTTAAGTAGTCATGCATTACAATAGGAACCCCTAATTCTCTTGCAAATACAGCTCTCTTAATCATTTCTTCACATGTACCCGCAGTCGCATTCAAGTAATGCCCCTTGATTTCACCGGTTTCGGCCTGTGATTTATAAATAGCTTCGGCACAAAAGACAAAACGGTCTCTCCAGCGCATAAATGGTTGTGAGTTTACGTTTTCATCATCTTTGGTAAAATCAAGTCCACCACGTAGACACTCATAACACGCTCTACCATAATTTTTTGCGGATAATCCCAATTTTGGTTTAATAGTACATCCCAATAAAGGACGACCGTACTTGTTCAACTTATCTCTTTCAACTTGGATACCATGAGGCGGGCCTTGGAAAGTTTTTGAATAAGTAGGGGGAATTCGTAGATCCTCCAAACGTAGAGCACGTAGGGCTTTGAAACCAAATACGTTACCTACAATGGAAGTAAACATGTTAGTAACGGAACCCTCTTCAAATAGGTCTAATGGATAAGCTACATAACAGATCCATTGGTTGTCTTCCCCAGCAACAGGCTCGATGTGATAGCATCGTCCTTTGTAACGATCAAGACTGGTAAGTCCATCAGTCCAAACAGTTGTCCATGTACCAGTAGAAGATTCGGCAGCTACTGCAGCCCCTGCTTCTTCGGGCGGAACCCCAGGCTGAGGACTTACTCGGAATGCTGCCAAGATATCAGTATCCTTAGTTTCATACTCTGGGGTGTAGTAAGTCAATTTATAATCTTTAACACCAGCTTGAAATCCAACACCTGCTTTAGTTTCTGTTTGTGGTGACATAAGTCCCTCCCTATAACTCTTGAATTAAGAATTCTCACAATAACAGGGTCTACTCGATGTTAATTAGGCGTAAATGAAACTTTAGCAAAAATCTCGTAAAACAAAAAGGATATTCAATTAATATAATATCAACTCATTAAAGAAAATTGAGGGCATGCTTAGGTTAATGAATATGTTTCATTCATATATAATGCGTACACCCTGTGTATGTTCTATCCTATAGGAATTCCAATATAGGAATTCGATAGGAATTGAGTTGTTGTTATGGTAAGTTAACACGGTTCGTTATTAAACCATGGATTTGATTTACCAAATCCATAATTATTGTATACTCTTTGATAGATATAGCGCAACCCAAATTAATTCCTAATCCTTATTTTACAAGTTCTTAATAGTTCTCTTTTCTTATTTTGAATGCAAATACCTAACTAAATACTAATAAAATTCTTTGTTGACAGCAATCTATGCTTCACAGTAGTATATATTTTGTATATCGAAGTCCTAGATAGGAAAGTAGAGTAGGCACAGATCCTCCACAAAAGGCAAAATGTATATGAAAAAAAAGATTGATTGAACTTTCCAATGGACTCATTCCATGAGTAAACGATTGAATGGGATTCGCTTGGGCAACGAAATCAAGTCCTGGTCCCCCTTTTCTCTCTTATTGAATTAACTAATTCATTTCCTTTTTACTTTTGGATTTTTTTTGATTTGATTTGGCATTATTCAACAATAAAAAAAGAAAAATTTCGACAAATTCCTTTTTTTTAATTATGTGATAATTATGAGAACCAATCCTACTACTTCTCCTCCCGGGGTTTCCACAATTGAAGAAAAAAGTACAGGTCGTATCGATCAAATTATTGGACCCGTGCTGGATGTCACTTTTCCCCCAGGCAAGTTACCTTATATTTATAACGCTTTGGTAGTCCAGAGTAGAGACACTGCCGATAAGCAAATTAATGTGACTTGTGAGGTACAACAATTATTAGGAAATAATCGAGTTAGAGCTGTAGCTATGAGTGCTACGGACGGGTTGATGAGAGGAATGGAAGTGATTGACACGGGAGCTCCTCTCAGTGTTCCGGTCGGTGGAGCTACTCTCGGACGAATTTTCAACGTTCTTGGGGAGCCTGTTGACAATTTGGGTCCTGTAGATAGTAGTGCAACGTTCCCTATTCATAGATCTGCGCCTGCCTTTATCGAGTTAGATACGAAATTATCCATCTTTGAAACAGGTATTAAGGTCGTCGATCTTTTAGCTCCTTATCGACGTGGAGGAAAAATAGGACTATTTGGGGGGGCTGGAGTAGGTAAAACAGTACTGATCATGGAATTAATCAATAACATTGCTAAAGCTCATGGGGGCGTATCCGTATTCGGTGGAGTAGGGGAACGGACTCGTGAAGGAAATGATCTTTATATGGAAATGAAGGAATCCGGAGTAATTAATGAAAAAAATATTGAGGAATCAAAGGTAGCTCTAGTCTATGGCCAAATGAATGAACCACCGGGAGCTCGTATGAGAGTTGGTTTAACTGCCCTAACTATGGCGGAATATTTCCGAGATGTTAATAAGCAAGACGTGCTTTTATTTATCGATAATATCTTTCGTTTTGTTCAAGCAGGATCAGAGGTATCCGCTTTATTAGGGAGAATGCCCTCCGCAGTGGGTTATCAACCTACTCTTAGTACAGAAATGGGTTCTTTGCAAGAAAGAATTGCTTCTACTAAAAAGGGATCTATAACTTCGATTCAAGCAGTTTATGTACCTGCAGACGATTTGACCGACCCTGCCCCTGCCACAACATTTGCACATTTGGATGCTACTACCGTACTTTCCAGAGGATTAGCTTCCAAGGGTATTTATCCAGCAGTAGATCCTTTAGATTCAACCTCGACTATGTTACAGCCTCGGATCGTTGGCAACGAACATTATGAAACTGCGCAAAGAGTTAAGGAAACTTTACAACGTTACAAAGAACTTCAGGACATTATCGCAATTCTTGGCTTGGATGAATTATCGGAAGAGGATCGTTTAACTGTAGCAAGAGCAAGAAAAATTGAGCGTTTCTTATCACAACCGTTCTTTGTGGCAGAAGTTTTTACTGGTTCTCCAGGAAAGTATGTTGCTCTTGCGGAAACTATTAGGGGATTTCAACTAATCCTTTCCGGAGAATTAGACGGCCTACCTGAACAGGCTTTTTATTTGGTGGGTAACATCGATGAAGCTAGCACGAAAGCTATAACCTTAGAAGAGGAGAACAAATCGAAGAAATGAAATTAAATCTTTATGTACTGACTCCTAAGCGAATTATTTGGGATTGTGAAGTGAAAGAAATCATTTTATCCACTAATAGTGGCCAAATTGGCGTATTACCAAACCACGCCCCCATTAACACAGCAGTAGATATGGGTCCTTTGAGAATACGCCTCCTCAACGACCAATGGTTAACAGCGATTCTGTGGAGCGGTTTTGCGAGAATAGTTAATAATGAGATCATCATTTTAGGAAATGATGCGGAACTGGGTAGTGATATTGATCCGGAAGAAGCTCAAAAGGCACTTGAAATAGCCGAAGCTAACTTGAGTAAAGCTGAGGGTACGAAAGATTTGGTTGAAGCGAAGCTCGCTCTCAGACGAGCTAGGATACGAATCGAGGCTGTCAATTGGATTCCCCCATCCAATTGAAGACAATCCAGTGGTTTATAGTTGATACAAAGAAAAAGGGAAGAGGGGTAGAAAAAGTTATTAGATAGCGAAGCGAAGTAAGTCCAATGCTATCTAGTAATTTTTCTACCTACTTACCTACTATTGGATTTGAACCAATGACTCCCGCCGTATGAAAGCAATACTCTAACCACTGAGTTAAGTAGGCAATTTATCACCACAAAGGAAGACCCATTACTTCGATCGATTATATATTGAATCCCTTTTCTAAGCAATACCGCTCTGTTATTGGTCTGTTATATACTAAATACTAAACTAAATACTAAACAGATACAGATCAAAGGGGTATCCTCTGGCATTAGAAAATATTCATCTTGACAAGAAATTATCTATATGTTAAGATATCTCTGATAAGGGCTATAGCTCAGTTCGGTAGAGCAACTCGTTTACACGTGCGCCAATGCTTTTCAAAGGAGCTTATTATGCAATGAACATAATCGATCTTATTGCAAAATCAATGTCTTACTTCATAGATTCGAGAGAATAGGAGAACAGTAGCCTGACAAACAGTCGGTTCAGTCCGATTCAGGTGCCAATTCAGGTGCCTAATCAAATAGAACCCTTATGGATTTGCTAGTTGATAAGGTAAATATCCAGCCCACTAAATGCTAGGCGTAATGAGGATAAGGGCCTCCAAAAAACTTCTTTTCGTTCTATGAACTTTAAGGTGTATGAAGTCTCATAGTTAACTCTTGCAGTGGAACGATAGAGACTCCATTTCACTTAGGTTGATTTAATTTAGACCGGAGGCAGACCTAAGTCAAGGTAATCCTCCTTTGAAACACTTTGGTATTGCTCCTAGATAGATCATAATACAAAAAATCAATCAGAGCACAGGGAGCCATCTCATTATCTTTCCGTAAAGAAAAACTATGGTGGACTAACTGATCTTTAAATCAGTTTATGAAAGAGCCCAATGCAAAAAAATGCATGTTGGGTCTTTGAAACAGTTCAAATCATTTCGATAATAATCCGTTTGATCTGTTTTACCGAGAAGGTCTACGGTTCGAATCCGTATAGCCCTAATATGCCCTTTTTTAGATTTTAGGATCTCTATCCTATGTTTTCTTTAGTTTAGTATAGTTTTCATTTTCTCATTAGTATTTGTTTATAGACTGGATAGGCGCCTGCGACATAGAATAGAGATAAAAGCATTACCAAAGGCTCATTCATCGAAAATCAAAATCATACAGACAGGAAAAGAAAAACGAATTTCTATCAAATCAATAGAAGAAAGGATCCTTTCCCTGATTTGAATCCCGTCCTCCTTCAAATAGGATATCTCTAGACTTCCCTATAATAACTGCAATGATTTTATCCATTTTGCGAATTCCTACTTTGTTTTAAGTATATTTATTACTTTGTTTATAGATACATTATGTAAATTGATCAACTTTAAATAGAAAAAATAAAGTAAAGAGTAAATAAGAAAACAGAATATTCTGTCTCATAGTTCTGAAATAGAGTTCTTTATTTTTATTTTATAGTATTACTTCTCATTAATTATACTGCATAGATTAGTCCTACTATCTTAATTAGGTTCTAATTTAGTAGTATTCTCATTTTTATTTAATAGTCTCTTATTATTTTATTATTAAATATTAAATAAAGGATAGAGCTATTCTTTTTTCTAGAGATTCTAGAGAAAGCGAGACAAAGTGAAACGAGAAAGTTTTCTTTATATAAGAATTAGATCTACATACACCATATCTAAATAGAATGGAAATCCAAAAGAAAGGGAGTTGGGATTCCATTGGATGAATCTTTAAAGAAGATGCAGCACAGAGGAAACAAAGGCTAAACTTAAACTAAGCGCTTTTGTTTGAACAAAAAAGATTCTTGTTTCACCGAGGAAAAGAGAGAAGTTCTGGATAAATTGACAATGCTGAATTGAATTGACTAATTTAAGTTCCGCCTATTCCACATTAATGGGAGTACATTATGTTTCTGCTTCACGAATATGATATTTTTTGGACATTTCTAATAATAGCAAGCCTTATTCCTATTTTGGCATTTTCGATTTCAGGACTTTTAGCCCCGGTTAGTGAAGGACCAGAGAAGCTTTCTAGTTATGAATCGGGTATAGAACCCATGGGAGGGGCTTGGGTACAATTCCGAATACGCTATTATATGTTTGCGCTCGTTTTTGTTGTTTTTGATGTGGAAACCGTCTTTCTATACCCTTGGGCAATGAGTTTCGACGTATTGGGTGTATCCGTTTTTATCGAAGCTTTGATTTTCGTGCTTATCTTAGTTGTTGGTTTAGTTTATGCATGGCGAAAAGGAGCCTTGGAATGGTCTTAACTGAATATTTAGACAAAAAAAAAGAAGGAAAAGATTCTATTGAGACAGTTATGAATTTGATTGAGTTTCCCTTACTTGACCAAACAAGTTCCAATTCTGTTATTTCAACTACACCAAATGATCTTTCGAATTGGTCAAGACTCTCCAGTTTATGGCCCCTTCTATACGGTACCAGTTGTTGTTTCATTGAATTTGCTTCATTAATAGGCTCACGATTCGACTTTGATCGTTATGGATTGGTACCAAGATCAAGTCCTAGGCAAGCAGACCTAATTTTAACAGCCGGTACGGTAACAATGAAAATGGCTCCCTCTTTAGTGAGATTATACGAGCAAATGCCTGAACCAAAATACGTCATTGCTATGGGAGCCTGTACTATTACAGGGGGAATGTTCAGTACGGATTCCTATAGTACTGTTCGGGGAGTTGATAAGTTAATTCCTGTGGATGTCTACTTGCCGGGCTGCCCACCTAAACCGGAGGCAGTTATAGATGCCCTAACAAAACTTCGTAAGAAGATATCGCGAGAAATAGTTGAGGATCAAACTCTATCTCAAAATAAAAATAGATGTTTTACTACCAGTCACAAGCTTTATGTTAGGCGCAGTACTCATACAGGAACTTATGAGCAAGAATTGCTCTATCAATCACCATCTACATTAGATATATCTTCTGAAACTTTTTTCAAATCCAAAAGTTCAGTACCTTCCTACAAATTAGTGAATTAGGAGAGGGGCTCTTTTGTGTAGAAAAATAAAAAGCAGGGCAATCTTTCAAACTTGCATCCGAAATGTGAAATATTTATACAAAGAGGGAGAGATGAAGACAATGCAGCAGGGTTGGTTATCTAATTGGCTAGTCAAACATGAGGTGGTTCATAGATCTTTGGGCTTTGATCACCGAGGAATAGAGACTTTACAAATAAAAGCAGGGGATTGGGATTCCATTGCTGTCATTTTATATGTATATGGTTACAATTATTTACGCTCCCAATGTGCTTATGATGTAGCACCCGGTGGATCTTTAGCTAGCGTGTATCATCTTACGAGAATACAATATGGTATAGATAATCCAGAAGAAGTCTGCATAAAAGTCTTTGCCCAAAAGGATAATCCTAGAATTCCGTCTGTCTTCTGGATTTGGAGAAGTGCCGATTTTCAAGAACGCGAATCTTATGATATGGTGGGAATCTCTTATGATAATCATCCGCGCCTTAAACGTATCCTAATGCCTGAAAGTTGGATAGGCTGGCCCTTACGTAAGGATTATATAACCCCCAATTTTTATGAAATACAAGATGCTCATTGAATGATAAGAAATTCATGCTCACTTATACAACACAACTCCAGATTTTATTCAAGTCAAGGAATATTTTTAGGTTCTTTTCCTAGATGAAACGGAATACCTATTTATAATTAATTCCTAATTATACAAAAGCATTCCAGATAGACTGAGCAAAAAAAGGGTTTCATTTGGATTCCCCTATTTTGAAAATCGCATATTAATTTCCTTCATATGAACAGAAAAATAGGATGACTCAAAGAAGTTCTCTACCAGGAACTTTGTACCGCGCACATTACTTAGCACAACTAGGAAAATAAGATAAGATAAAGATAAGCAAGACTAAAAAAATATTCGTCGGAATAGCGGAATACAAAATTAAGAAACGCAAAAAAATAAAGGGGAATCTCACCCCCTTCTTTATCATAAAGAAAAGATATATTTTAAAACTTCTTTAAAAAGAAAAAGAAGTGCCTCTATATTTATATTATAGATTTATCCACTTAGATGAATAAATATTATTAATGAATATGTATCACAATCCATCTCGAGGTATTTGGATCAATACCTATTCGGTGGATCTTTTTTTTTTTTTTCTCTGCCAGGAACCAGATTTGAACTGGTGACACGAGGATTTTCAGTCCTCTGCTCTACCAACTGAGCTATCCTGACCTTTTCTTGTGCATCATCCTAGTAGAGTATTTGTATCTATGTCAATTAAAAGGACTAAAAATTAATTAAAGTATTTCAAATTTTAAATTTGAAAATGGGGGGGGTAGTCCTATGCATTGTGCATGGTTTACTTAAATAAAACTTAAAAATAGAGTGAATAACCAAGATTTCTTGCCGATACTCTAATAAAAAAGAAATCTATTCAATGAATAGGATAAGATCCATTGAGTTCTCTTCGCATTCCTTTGTGAAAGAGTAGAATGAGAAAGCTAATGAATCTTAAACCCATTGCATTGATAAAAAGAAAAAAAAGTGCATTGATAAAAAGAAAAAAAAAAAGAGGATAAATAATAATAATATAGTATAGTTAGGGAATAAAAGAGGATTTGGGGATAGAGGGACTTGAACCCTCACAACTTATAAAGTCGACGGATTTTCCTTTTACTAGAAATTTCATTGTTGTCAGTATTGACATGTAGAATGGGACTCTCTCTTTGTCCTCGTCCGATTAATCCACTTTTTTAAAGATCTCGAAAACTTTGAATTTTAATTGAAGAATTTGATTATTCAATATTCGATTGGAGTGGATTCACAATAATGAAAAAAAAAAATTATGATATGAGTTTTTTATTTCATAATCATTATCATTTCTAATTTCATTTTTAAAAAAGATAAAGAACCTATATTATAATTAGAATATAATATGAGTTCTGTGATTAATCGTTTGCTATGTCAGTATCTATACGTGTTTATTAAATGTATAAGGTATAAAACCCCTCTTTCTCTAATTTAGAACTAGAAGGAATTCCACTAACAACACAACGTAATTAACTCGATTCGTTAGAACAGCTTCCATTGAGTCTCTGCACCTATCCTTTTCCTTTGTATTCTAGTTCGAGAACCCCTTGTTTTCTCAAAACACGGATTTGGCTCAGGATTGCCCTTTTTTAATTCCAGGGTTTCTCTGAATTTGGAAGTTACCACTTAGCAGGTTTCCATACCAAGGCTCAATACAATCAAGTCCGTAGCGTCTACCGATTTCGCCATATCCCCATTTCCCTCTTCTTTGAGACCAGGATTCCTTGTGTAATTTCATCCATCTCTTAGTTTTTTTTTTGAATCATTGAGTTCATCACTCAACGTAGTCTAGCAGTTCAGTTCGACTCTATTTGAGAGACCTCGCTTGCTTATTGCAATTCAGAATTGAATTGATTCTATCCTTGATGTATTTGCAATTCAATCCGAATCAATATATCCAAAAGTTTTTATCTCCCCCACCTCCCGTCTTACTTTTTTATAGTATTCAAAATTATACTATAACGCTTGATATTTATTCTTTTTTTCTAATCAGAATTAGCAATTTTATTTACTCTGACTCTATGTTCCCCTTAGTGAAATATTAATCCTCAAATTATTAACAAATAATAAAGTCTATAATGATCGAATGAAAATACCAATAAATTCTATAATTTTATTTTTTAATATCCTATAGTTAAGCATATCAAGCTAACTTTATCTTTAAGAAGTTTTAGTATTTTTTTATTTTTATAAGTATAACTTCAAATTTAGAACTAGTTAATAGCTAAGATTAATAACTAATATCTGAGATTTTACGGATTTCCTATACTATACCTATTTCTATTTGTTACACTATTTCCGTTATGTAAGCCCACTTAGCTCAGAGGTTAGAGCATCGCATTTGTAATGCGAGGGTCATCGGTTCAAATCCGATAGTCGGCTTTTTTTTCTCTATCGATGTTCTACGAACAAGAATCTCTTTTTTTCCGAATTAAATGGAGAATCCAGGATCTTTTATGTTTTTTACCTTACAATTTTGCTAGATACAAAACAATAAAATAAATAATATATATACAAAAAAAAAAGATTTTGATGAAATTCCATTTTTTGGGGTACTTTAGTTGATTTTACTCTGTTTATCCTGTAGTTTAATTCAGTTTTAATTTCGATGTATTCTGTAATGTAAATACAATGAAATTAATTGTGTAAAATGAAATTTCAATAAAATAAAAAAAGGAGTCTTCATGTCCCGTTATCGAGGACCTCGTTTAAAAAAAATACGCCGTCTGGGAGCTTTACCAGGACTCACTAGAAAAACACCTAAATCCGGAAGTAATCTTAAAAAAAAATTCAATTCTGGGAAAAAGGAGCAATATCGTATTCGTCTTCAAGAAAAACAGAAATTGCGTTTTCATTATGGTCTGACAGAACGACAATTACTTAGATATGTACATATCGCTGGAAAAGCAAAAAGGTCAACAGGCCAGGTTTTACTACAATTACTTGAAATGCGTTTGGATAATATCCTTTTTCGATTGGGTATGGCTTCAACCATTCCTGGGGCCCGCCAATTAGTCAACCATAGACATATTTTAGTTAATGGTCGTATAGTCAATATACCAAGTTTTCGTTGCAAACCCCGAGATATTATTACTACGAAAGATAACCAAAGATCAAAAGGTCTGGTTCAAAATTATATTGCTTCATCGGACCCGGGGAAATTGCCAAAGCATTTGGCGATTGACACGTTGGAATATAAAGGACTAGTAAATAAAATCCTAGATAGGAAGTGGGTCGGTCTCAAAATAAATGAGTTGTTAGTTGTAGAATATTACTCTCGTCAGACTTGAACTTAACGAAAAAAGGAAAGGTTCATAGAATTTTCTTCCCCTTCCCCTTTCCCCGAACTAAATCGCCCTAAGACCATTACCATTAATTTGTATTTTCCCATCAACTAGCTAAAATTGATTAACCCTAGGATTAGGATCCTTTTTTCTTTTTTCCTCTATGTGTATTTTACATACCACAGTAATTTGCTATAGAGAATTTCTAATTTCTATTAAATCAAAATAAGATAATATAAGATATTATATTATTGCTGGAAAAAATTGTTATTTGATTTGATACATTGTGATCCTTAACGTTGATGAATTAAGAAAAACGGAAAGAGAGGGATTCGAACCCTCGGTAAACAAAAGTCTACATAGCAGTTCCAATGCTACGCCTTGAACCGCTCGGCCATCTCTCCTACATAACTTATTATGGAAAATAAACTGAGTGAATAGCGAGTTTTCTTATTCCTGCAGTACAGGTACAACCGCAACCACTCGGGGGTTCCATAGTTCTATTGGAAAAATTCCTTTTGATCTAAGTGGAAGGATACAGGATTTTTTACTAGAAATTGCGCTCGCTATAAAATAAAAGTTTTAATTTGGGTTTTCCCGCAACTAAAGAAAAAGAAAATGGAAGAATTCTTCTTATTGCATAATAAAATAAAGAAACCTTAGAATTCCGTTTGCATAAGATACGCTACACCATACTATCGAAATCAAAAATAGGGTATGAGACAATTAATAACTTTGAAAACACGAAATAGTTGATAACATAAGTTGTTGTTCAGAAATAGGAAAGTGGAATGAAATCCAGTCTTAGTCAAATATTTCATATCTCTTCGTGTCCAAGCAGAAGGAAAAGGATACAATTTGAGCTGAGCGGAAAATCCATATCTCTCTTATCCATTTAAAGCATATGGATTTAGAGTAGAGCATATGGATCAATCTATTTATAATTATAAGAATCGAATGTGTTTGTTTTTATGTTATTTTGTGAAGGAATGAAAACAATTCTATATAGAATGGGTTGGGAATTATGCCTAGATCCCGTGGAAATGGAAATTTCATTGATAAGACCTCCTCAATTGTAGCCAATATTTTATTGCGAATAATTCCGACAACCTCAGGAGAAAAAAAGGCATTTACTTATTATAGAGATGGTGCGATTTGACTCTTTTTTTTGCTTTTTTTTAGCCCTACCTATACCTCAGTCTTACGAAAAAGAGAGGGGGGTTGGCATAGAGAGAACCAAATTTGTAAAGCAAACAAACCCACGCTTCGGGAAGGTGAGGCGAACTAACAATTCCTTCCGTCGTGTATCCTCGATTGATGCGGCTTCAGATACTTCAATTGTAGATTTGAGTATTGAGCGAAAGGTTACACCTACAGGATATGGTATGGTATGGATTACAGGCCAATCCTACTCTATTAGTATCCGTAGGCAGCATAGGGGAGAAAAGCACTACACCTAGAAATAGGAATCAACAAGAGAAAAACTTTGTTAGAAATTACCCCTTTCCTGATCGGTATCAGGGCTGGGAAGAATGGTTGGGATAACAAACAACCATCAGGTTTGTACTTTGGATACCCCTATAACCATCAAAGATCGTTGAAGTAGCTAATTCCTCTAAATAGGAGGCGTTGAGAACAAAGAAATTATTGGAGCTATCGTTTTCCTCTAGCATTAATAGAATTCATTGGTGTTAAGAAAAACCTCTTGTGGGAAGGTTGGCTAGAGATTTCTTGGAAAAATACCAGCCCCTTTCGGTTCATAATGAGACGGGACTAATTCTATTTTGATTCTATAGATTATTTCGCTTAGTACTATTATGTACAGAAGGGAGGAGCCGTATGAGATGAAAACCTCATGTACGGTTTTGGAACGGAGATTTTTTGAATAGAATGAACGACCGTAACGGATGTTGGCTCAATCCGAAGGAAATTATGCGGAAGCTTTGCAAAATTATTATGAAGCTACGCGACTAGAAATCGATCCCTATGATCGAAGTTATATACTCTATAACATAGGCCTTATACACACAAGCAATGGAGAGCATACAAAGGCTTTGGAATATTATTTCCGGGCACTAGAACGAAACCCCTTCTTACCGCAAGCTTTTAATAATATGGCCGTGATCTGTCATTACGTGCGACTATCTCCACTATAGAAAGAAAAAAAAAAAAGAGAGGATCAAATTTTCTAGTAAATACTAGAAAAAAAGGGCTTTCTACATAGGGATCGTAAAAACAACGATTTTTCCCTATCAGCTGTAGGAAGGAAGGACACTTCACGAGAATCAAAAAACGAAGAAAGTATGGCCTATACTACTACTCTATGGATAAAGTTTCTCAAATTGATAGAGAAAGCACCGTAAAGATCAATTAGTGAGCGACTGGGTCGATACAACTAAAAAAAACTGCTTACTTATCCCATGATATGGGGCAAAATTTAGGAATCCGCTTATGTAATAGAGCCGATCCACTAAGGGATTAAGCAGCGGTGTAGTATCAGATCCCAAAGATAGTAAGTTCTTTTTTCTTTCTTATGGAAAAAAGTCTTTTTCAAGGATTCTATAGAGATTTCATATATGAAACCGGGATAGTTACCTCTCAGAAAATTTGAACGAAGGCTCTATATCTATCTATGCTTCATTCTTCTGAAGGTGGGAAAAAAGATCAAACTGATTATTGATAAAAATTAGGGTTTGAAACTTAGGTAATTAATTTCTTCTGCTTAACCCAAGAACAAATTGGATCGATTTTTGATAAATCGAATTCAGTTAAGATAGGGGAAATTCAGATAGCAATTTCTGAGCCGTATGAGGTAGGAAACTCTCAAGTACGGTTCTAAGGGAAGGAACTTCCTATTCCGACCGAGGAGAACAGGCCATTCTACAGGGTGATTCGGAAATTGCGGAAGCTTGGTTTGATCAAGCTGCTGAATATTGGAAACAAGCTATAGCGCTTACTCCGGGAAATTATATTGAAGCACAGAACTGGTTGAAGATTACGAAGCGCTTTGAATTTGAATAAGACCATGCTCCTTCTTTTTCATAAAATGGGTGGTTTGGTTGTTGATCCATTAATCAAATAAATTAGGTCGTAAGATCGAATCAAGAATTTCATTATATCCATTTCTTATACCTTCTATTTTATATGATATTTCATAAGAATAAACCATAGGGATAGGGTCTAGAATAGAAGTAATAAAGTGAATAAAAAGAGGGGGCAATCTAAATATTGCTAATATATTAGGACCATCTTATTAATAATTCTAATGAGTTATCTTGGAATTTAGAATCAAATAAAAAACCCTATATTATGCTCAAGGAAAGTAGATATAGATAGGAGCTTATGCCCTCAAAAAAAATACACTAGTTTCTTAAATTAAAAATAAAAAAGATTTTTTTCTTACGTCGAGAAATATTTGTTTTTCAAGATAAACAATGTCCGTTAGGCACCTAATCTTTATGTCATAATAGACCCGAACACTTGCCTCGGATTGACTTCAATATATAATTGCTCCAGTGAATAACTAAAAAAAAAATAGAAGGATGGTAGATAGTAAAGAAAAGAACTAATCACAATATCTATCTTTCAAAATCTATCTTTCAAAATCTATCTTTCAAAATATATATCTTTCAAAGATTCACTAAAAAGACAGTTGGCGGGTCTCTTTGTATGTCTTGTCCGGAAAGAGGAGGACTTAATGATTATTCGTTCGCCGGAACCAGAAGTAAAAATTGTTGTGGATAGGGATCCTGTAAAAACATCTTTTGAGGAATGGGCCAGACCCGGCCATTTCTCAAGAACACTAGCTAAGGGCCCTGATACTACCACTTGGATCTGGAACCTACATGCTGATGCTCACGATTTCGATAGTCATACTGGTGATTTGGAGGAGATTTCTCGAAAAGTCTTTAGTGCTCATTTCGGGCAACTTTCCATTATCTTTCTTTGGTTGAGTGGCATGTACTTTCATGGCGCCCGTTTTTCCAATTATGAAGCATGGCTAAGTGATCCTACACACATTGGACCCAGTGCTCAGGTAGTTTGGCCTATAGTAGGGCAAGAAATATTGAATGGTGATGTAGGCGGGGGTTTCCGAGGAATCCAAATAACCTCTGGTTTTTTTCAGCTTTGGCGAGCATCTGGAATAACTAGTGAATTACAACTCTATTGTACTGCAATTGGTGCATTGATTTTTGCAGCGTTAATGCTTTTTGCTGGTTGGTTCCATTATCACAAAGCCGCTCCCAAATTGGCCTGGTTCCAAGATGTAGAATCCATGTTGAATCACCACTTAGCGGGATTATTAGGACTTGGGTCTCTTTCTTGGGCGGGGCACCAAATTCATGTATCTTTACCAATTAACCAATTTCTTGACGCTGGGGTGGATCCTAAAGAGATACCACTTCCTCATGAATTTATCTTGAATCGGGACCTTTTGGCTCAACTTTATCCTAGTTTTGCCGAAGGAGCAACCCCTTTTTTCACTTTAAATTGGTCCAAATACGCAGAATTTCTGACTTTTCGCGGAGGACTAGATCCAGTAACCGGTGGTCTCTGGCTGACCGATATTGCGCACCATCATTTAGCTATTGCTATTCTTTTCCTAATCGCAGGTCATATGTATAGGACCAATTGGGGTATTGGCCATGGACTTAAAGATATTTTGGAGGCTCACAAGGGCCCATTTACAGGACAAGGCCATAAGGGTCTTTATGAAATCTTAACAACGTCATGGCATGCTCAATTATCTCTTAACCTAGCTATGCTAGGCTCTACAACCATTGTTGTAGCTCATCATATGTATTCTATGCCTCCCTATCCATACCTAGCTACTGACTATGGTACACAACTTTCCTTGTTCACACACCACATGTGGATTGGCGGATTTCTAATAGTCGGTGCTGCTGCACATGCAGCAATTTTTATGGTAAGAGACTATGATCCAACTACTCGATACAACGATCTATTAGATCGCGTCCTTAGACACCGCGATGCAATCATATCCCACCTTAACTGGGTATGTATATTTCTAGGTTTTCACAGTTTTGGCTTGTACATTCATAATGATACCATGAGTGCTTTAGGCCGTCCACAAGATATGTTTTCGGATACTGCCATACAATTACAACCTATCTTTGCTCAATGGGTACAAAATATCCATGCTACTGCGCCTGGCGTAACAGCTCCTGGTGCAACAACAAGTACTAGCTTAACGTGGGGAGGCGGCGAGTTAGTAGCAGTAGGTGGCAAAGTGGCTTTGTTACCTATTCCATTAGGAACCGCAGATTTTTTAGTCCATCACATTCATGCATTTACCATACATGTGACTGTATTAATACTTTTGAAAGGTGTTTTATTTGCTCGGAGTTCCCGTTTGATACCCGATAAAGCAAATCTAGGTTTTCGCTTTCCTTGCGATGGGCCTGGCCGAGGGGGAACATGTCAAGTATCCGCCTGGGATCATGTTTTCTTAGGTTTATTCTGGATGTACAATGCAATTTCGGTAGTCATTTTCCATTTCAGTTGGAAAATGCAGTCGGATGTTTGGGGTACTATAAGTGATCAAGGGGTGGTAACTCATATTACAGGGGGAAACTTTGCACAGAGTTCCATTACGATTAATGGGTGGCTTCGAGATTTCTTGTGGGCACAGGCATCGCAAGTCATTCAGTCTTATGGTTCTTCATTATCTGCATATGGTCTTTTTTTCTTAGGTGCTCATTTTGTCTGGGCCTTCAGTTTAATGTTTTTATTCAGCGGCCGTGGTTATTGGCAAGAACTCATTGAATCTATCGTTTGGGCTCATAACAAATTAAAAGTTGCTCCTGCTACTCAGCCTAGAGCCTTGAGCATTATACAAGGACGCGCTGTAGGAGTAACCCATTACCTTCTGGGTGGAATTGCCACGACATGGGCATTCTTCTTAGCGAGAATTATTGCAGTAGGATAGTGGCTAGGAGGATTTGAAAGGCATTATGGAATTAAGATTTCCCAGGTTTAGCCAAGGCTTAGCTCAGGACCCCACTACTCGTCGTATTTGGTTTGGTATTGCTACCGCACATGATTTCGAAAGTCATGATGATATTACTGAAGAACGTCTTTATCAGAACATTTTTGCTTCTCACTTTGGGCAATTAGCAATAATCTTTCTATGGACGTCCGGAAATCTGTTTCATGTAGCTTGGCAAGGAAATTTTGAATCATGGATACAGGATCCTTTACACGTAAGACCTATTGCTCATGCGATTTGGGATCCTCATTTTGGTCAACCCGCTGTGGAAGCCTTTACTCGAGGAGGTGCTGCTGGTCCAGTGAATATTGCTTATTCTGGAGTTTATCAGTGGTGGTATACAATAGGATTACGCACCAATGAGGATCTTTATACTGGAGCTCTTTTTCTATTATTTCTTTCTACGCTGTCCTTAATAGCGGGTTGGTTACATCTACAACCCAAATGGAAACCAAGCCTTTCGTGGTTCAAAAACGCGGAATCTCGTCTCAATCATCATTTGTCAGGACTTTTCGGGGTAAGTTCTTTGGCTTGGACAGGACATTTAGTTCATGTTGCTATTCCCGCATCCAGGGGGGAGTACGTTCGATGGAATAATTTCTTAGATGTATTACCCTATCCCCAGGGGTTGGGACCCCTTTTGACGGGTCAATGGAATCTTTATGCCCAAAACCCTGATTCGAGTAATCATTTATTTGGTACCGCTCAAGGAGCGGGAACTGCCATTCTAACTCTTCTTGGGGGATTCCATCCACAAACACAAAGTTTGTGGCTGACCGATATGGCTCACCATCATTTAGCTATTGCATTTATTTTTCTCATTGCCGGTCACATGTATCGAACTAACTTCGGAATTGGGCACAGTATTAAAGATCTTTTAGAAGCGCATACTCCTCCGGGGGGTCGATTAGGGCGTGGGCATAAGGGCCTTTATGACACAATCAACAATTCGATTCATTTTCAGTTAGGTCTTGCTCTAGCTTCTTTAGGGGTTATTACTTCCTTAGTAGCTCAACATATGTACTCTTTACCTCCTTATGCATTCATAGCACAAGACTTTACTACTCAAGCTGCTTTATATACTCATCACCAATATATTGCAGGGTTCATCATGACAGGGGCTTTTGCTCATGGAGCTATTTTTTTCATTAGGGATTACAATCCGGAACAGAATGAGGATAATGTATTGGCAAGAATGTTAGACCATAAAGAAGCTATCATATCTCATTTAAGTTGGGCTAGCCTCTTTCTAGGATTCCATACCTTGGGCCTTTATGTTCATAACGACGTCATGCTTGCTTTTGGTACTCCAGAAAAGCAAATCTTGATCGAACCTATATTTGCCCAATGGATACAATCTGCTCATGGCAAGACGACATATGGGTTCGATATACTCTTATCTTCAACGAATGGCCCCGCTTTCAATGCGGGTCGAAGCCTATGGTTGCCCGGATGGTTGAATGCTGTTAATGAGAATAGTAATTCGCTTTTCTTAACAATAGGACCTGGGGATTTCTTGGTTCATCATGCTATTGCTCTAGGTTTGCATACAACTACATTGATTTTAGTAAAGGGCGCTTTAGATGCACGCGGTTCCAAATTAATGCCAGATAAAAAGGATTTTGGATATAGTTTTCCTTGTGACGGCCCAGGGCGCGGCGGTACTTGTGATATTTCTGCTTGGGACGCATTTTATTTGGCAGTTTTCTGGATGTTAAATACCATTGGGTGGGTTACTTTTTATTGGCATTGGAAACATATCACATTATGGCAGGGCAACGTTTCACAATTTAATGAATCCTCCACTTATTTGATGGGATGGTTAAGAGATTACCTATGGTTAAACTCTTCACAACTTATCAATGGATATAATCCTTTTGGGATGAATAGTTTATCGGTATGGGCGTGGATGTTCTTATTTGGACATCTTGTTTGGGCTACTGGATTTATGTTCTTAATTTCCTGGCGGGGGTATTGGCAGGAATTAATTGAGACTTTAGCATGGGCTCATGAACGCACACCTTTAGCTAATTTAATTCGCTGGAGAGATAAGCCCGTGGCTCTTTCCATTGTGCAAGCAAGATTGGTTGGATTAGCTCACTTTTCCGTGGGTTATATATTCACTTATGCAGCTTTCTTGATTGCCTCAACATCAGGCAAGTTTGGTTAATTTAGTTTGTTTTTTTGTACTGTATCAGCACCTAGTTCATTACTCTTGATAGAGAGGGAGGATCTGCCTTTTTAGATTTCTTTTTCTATTTATTTTTCCATCTAGGATTAGAACCGTATACTTGGTAATAATAGCAACGACACATTATGGCAAAAAAAAGTTTGATTCAGAGGGAGAAGAAGCGGCAGAAATTAGAACAGAAATATCATTTGATTCGTCAATCTTTAAAAAAAAAGATAAGAAGCAAAGTTTCTCCCTTGAGTTTGAGTGAAAAAACGAAAATGCGAGAAAAATTGCAATCCCTACCGCGTAATAGTGCACCTACACGCCTTCATCGACGTTGTTTTTTGACCGGAAGACCTAGAGCTAACTATCGACATTTTGGGCTATCCGGACACGTACTTCGAGAAATGGTTTATGAATGTTTGTTACCGGGTGCAACAAGATCCAGTTGGTAAGGATAAAATACCCTTTCGTATTTGTATGGATTTCTGGAATTGATAATCATAGAGGAGCCCTCTTTACCATTCTGTATAAATGGACTATTCTATTTGTATAGATATTGGTAGAGGGGCGTATCCAACCCTCTTTTATCCACTAGTTACCCCTCTTTAGTTTAAGAGTATAGAGCAGTTTGGTAGCTCATAAGGCTCATAACCTTGGGGTTGCGGGTTCGATTCCCACTACCGCCTCCATACTCCTTCTTTATGATATATGCATGATATAATATATACATCATGCATTTGTATCTGGATTTTTTGATTTCCTAAAAGAGTTTTGGTCTAACAGTTTTTTCTCGGAAGAAGCAAAAAAATAAAAGAAAGAATAAAATATGAAAGAAAAGCGTCCATTGTCTAATGGATAGGACAGAGGTCTTCTAAACCTTTGGTATAGGTTCAAATCCTATTGGACGCAATCTTATTTCTATCTATTCTTTAAATAACTATACTAAACTAAAAACAAAGAAAACTTTTTTGCATGATTCAAATGAAAAAGCTTTCTCAACGATTCCTATTCTACTAACAAGAGTAGACATGCAAAATTTATTTGTTACTGAAGAGAAAACCGTTCCAGCTGTTCCTGAATAGCTTCCTTCAAAAGGATTTCCGCTTGCTCGGTGAATGTCTTGCTAGAAGATATAATTTCTTGGAATTGAGGTTTAGTATCTTTTAGATGTTTACGTAACTCATCCAGAAATTTATTTACCTGTTCAATTTCTAACGAATCAAGATATCCTCTTGTTCCGGTATAAATAGTAGCTATCTGCTCTTCCACTGGGAGAGGATTTGCCTGGGATTGTTTAAGCAATTCCCTTAATCGTCGACCCCTTGCCAATTGATTCTGACTTGTTTTATCGAGAGCAGAGGCGAATTGTGCAAAGGCTTGTAACTCTGCGAATTGCGCTAGTTCCAATTTTGATTTGCCAGCTACTTGTTTCATGGCTTTAATTTGAGCCGCGGATCCTACTCTGGAAACAGAAATACCCACATTAATAGCGGGTCGAATTCCGGCATTGAATAGATCCGCAGATAAGAATATTTGTCCATCTGTAATGGAGATTACATTAGTAGGAATATAGGCGGAAACGTCTCCAGATTGAGTCTCAACTATTGGTAAAGCGGTCATACTTCCTTCGCCTAAAAGAGAATTTAATTTAGCGGCTCTTTCTAAAAGGCGTGAATGCAAATAAAAAACATCCCCTGGATAAGCCTCACGTCCGGGAGGTCTTCTTAATAGAAGGGACATTTGGCGATAAGCTTGTGCCTGTTTGGAGAGATCATCATAAATTATTAAAGTATGCCGTTCGCGGTACATAAAATACTCAGCCAGGGCTGCTCCCGTATAAGGAGCGAGGTATTGTAATGTAGCAGGTGAATCCGCCATTTCAGCTACTACAATAGTGTATTCCATGGCCCCCTCCTCATGGAAAGTAGTTACTACTTGAGCTACGGAGGATGCTCTTTGACCGATAGCTACATAAACACATATTACACCTTGCCCTTTTTGATTGAGAATTGTATCTGTGGCTACTGCTGTTTTGCCAGTCTGTCTGTCCCCAATAATTAACTCTCGCTGACCGCGCCCTATAGGGATCATCGAATCGATAGCAATAAGCCCTGTTTGAAGAGGTTCGTATACGGAACGCCTGGAAATTATACTTGGAGCAGGAGATTCAATTAAGCGAGATTCGGAAGCTATAATTTCGCCTTTCCCATCAATAGGTTTAGCCAGAGCATTTACAACACGACCCAAGTAAGCCTCACTCACGGGTATCTGAGCAATTCTTCCTGTTGCTTTTACAAAACTTCCCTCTTGTATCATCAACCCATCGCCCATTAATACAATCCCAACATTTTTGGATTCCAAATTCAGAGCAATACCCCTAGTACCTTCTGCAAATTCGACTAATTCACCTGACATTATTTCACCAAGACCTATAATACGAGCAATCCCATCCCCCACTTGAACTACGCGACCTATATTCTCAATCCCTACTTTCCTATTATATTGTTCAATACGTTCGCGGAGAATTTTATGAATTTCGTCGACTCGAAGGGTTGCCATTAGTGTTTCTTGACTCTTTTTTCGGAAGCAAGGGGAAAAATAATGCCTAAATTCTAAACGAAAGTAGAAGTTCAAGGCCTAATTAATTTAATTATTTCTTCCATTCCAGGGACCCGAGAATGCCAATATTAGCACGAATCGTACGGAAATGTAACTCGGTATTCAAACAACTATTCAGAGTTCCTAGAGCTCCTTGTACGGCCTGTTGGAAAACCCGCTGTCGGACCTGATTCATTGCCCTTTGTTTTTCAAAATAAAGGGTTTCGTTTTTAGACTTTTCCAATTGTTCCAAACTAATAGAAGTAGCATTAATCAAATTTGCTTTTTCTCGTTCTATCTCAGAGTATCCATTCATTCGATACTCATCCGCTTCTAGTTCGACTTTCTGTAATCGAATCCGAGCTTTTTCGAGTTGCTCAATGGTCCCTCTACGCAATTCTTCTGAATTTCGAATAGTACTCAAGATCCTCTGTTTTCGATTATCTAATAAATCTTTTAATGAAAGTAGATTATTTTGTAAGTTTACAACTTTTATGATCTCTTCCCGAACCAAACATGAATCTTTCGATTCATTTGGCTCTCACGCTCCTTTTTTTTTTTCTATAGCTATTTCCATATCTTTTTTTTAAGTAATGAGCCTATCCTCTATCTTCTTTTTTATGTTTATATTTCAATATACCGAAACCTATATAAGACTAGATAAATATTAAGAGGACTCTTCCGCCTAGATAAAAATATATCATGGTCAGCAAAGTTGTTTCTTTATTTTTATTTGCCCTCTAGTTAATAATTTCAATTTCATTAAGAAAAACTAACTAAATAAATGGAAAATGAAAATTAATAGAATTCTTTTTTATTTTTTTTTTCTTCAAATCCAAAAAATTTCTCTTTTTTATACATAGGTCGTCGATTCGGCATTGGTTAAAAAAGGGCAGGGTGCCCCCTTTTTTTTCTAGTAAATAGTTCAAACCATTTTATCGATATGAGTGTTCTATATCAGATAAATTTTACATTAGCTATTTCCCGTTTAAATTGGTACTAATACTAATATAGTTGTAGAAAGAGTACCTCTTTTTGCCTGGACTTCAAGCAGTTTAGCTTTAACCGTGTTAATGGTCTCACATTCTTGGTTTATAGAGAATCAAAGTTGATTTACCAATGAGTCGCGAAATGCTATGGTTCTTCCATATGATTTCTGAATTTATTCAGAAGTAATTCGTCGAGATCGTGCACCCTTTTCTTATTTATCCGAAAAATACTAAAAAATATTATAAAGTGCAGCCGGATAGATCCAATCTATTCTTGAAATAGACAACTCGCACACACTCCCTTTCCAAAAAAAATCAAAACACCAACCACTACAGTTAGATTTATTAGATTTGTTGCTAAAATATCGGTATTAAGCCCGAAACTGCCAGCGGATGGCCAGTGAGCTAAAAAAACGAAAGAATGGGTTACATTTTTCATATGCTCTCCTCTTATAGATAGGACGAACAAAGAACAAAGTTTTTCGATCACTTACTTCGCTCGCCCTTTTTTGATCGGTTTTTTTAATGCAAATAGATTCAATCTAGTAATTTCTTTTAGATTAAGTCTTACGTCTTGTTTGACCGGTGAAAGACTTCCTTTGTTGAAATGTTCTGTTCCCAAAATTCCTAAAATAAAAGGAAAAAACTTTCCACTTTCCTAAACTAAGGACGGGAAATAAGAAGGTGAGCATATCTTCTAAATTAATAATACTCAACTCAGCCCTTCCTAGAATGGGGTATTATCTGTCCCGATAAATAGATAATTCCAGGAGTAATAAATAGGAGTAAATTAAATAAAGTATTGATATAATTGGAATTGTGGAAGCAAATACCAATTTACTAAAAAAAGAAAAAAGTATCTAATCGAAATCGAAAGAATTTTTTTTTTAAGATTAAACAAAAGGGTTCGCAAATAAAAGCGCTAGTGCCACAACTAGTCCATAAATTGTTAAAGCTTCCATAAAAGCTAGACTAAGCAATAAAGTACCTCGTATTTTACCTTCTGCTTCTGGCTGTCTCGCAATACCTTCTACAGCTTGTCCTGCAGCAGTACCTTGACCAACTCCAGGTCCAATAGAAGCAAGCCCTACGGCCAATCCAGCAGCAATAACAGAAGCAGCAGCAATTAGTGGATTCATGGTGAGTAGTTCCTCGTGTCAAAAAAAAGAAATGGTTAAGGATACAATCAACCAATAAATTCTTACTTCTAAGCTCTATTGGGGAGAAGTAAAGTAACTAAAAAGTACAAATTGAAATCAAATTGAAATGATAATGTGAATTGTCCGAACTACATAGAAGGGAATTCCATATCCATATATCGGATTAGATAATGAATCTAACCTAGGAATATATAATATAATATCCTATATATATACATTTGTTTCTTCTATTTTGTTTGCATATTTTCTCATTTTCTATTGAATCGGATTCTAAAATCATTGCTTAAAGTGGAAACCTGCATAAAAGAGGACTCCACTTATAGACATTAAGGATATTATAGTATAGATCTAGCCTGACTCCACCCTCCTTAATGCATATATACTTTGAAAATTCCATAATATAGTCTATTCTATTCTCTCTCCTACAACTCTAGGCTATATATTCATACGCATTTCTAACTATTTTTTTGCAACCAAGCAGATTATCTGGAACCATGCATGAATTGAGCTAAGCTGCAAAAAAAAAAAATACTATTTCCAAAAAGAGTCAATTCAATGATGACCCTCCATGGATTCACCTATATAGGCTGCGGCTAATGTTGCAAAAATAAGAGCTTGAATACCGCTTGTAAATAATCCAAGAAACATGACCGGTATAGGGATTACTAAGGGGACTAAAGAAACAAGAACAACAACGACTAATTCATCCGCCAATATATTCCCGAAAAGTCGAAAGCTAAGCGATAATGGTTTTGTGAAATCTTCTAGGATGTTAATTGGTAAAAGGATTGGAGTTGGTTTAATATATTTCTCGAAATAGCTCAATCCTTTTTTGCTAAGACCAGCATAAAAATATGCCGCTGACGTGAGTAAAGCTAAAGCAACAGTAGTATTTATATCATTCGTGGGCGCTGCTAATTCCCCATGGGGTAACTCTATAATTTTCCAAGGTAAAAGAGCACCCGACCAATTCGAAACAAAAATAAAAAGGAACATAGTTCCAATAAAGGGAACCCAGGGACCATATTCTTCTCCAATCTGAGTTTTGCTCAAGTCTCGAATAAACTCAAGGACATATTCAAAAAAATTCTGACCGTCGGTCGGGATGGTTTGTGGATTCCGAACAGCTATGACAACTGAACCTAGCAAGATAGTAATTACGACCCAAGAAGTGATGAGTACTTGGGCATGAATTTGGAAACCTCCTATTTGCCAATAGAAGTGTTGGCCTACTTCTACACCCGATATATCGTATAACCCCTTGAGTGTTTTAATGGAACAAGGTATAATATTCATATTGTCCTCTGATAAAAATTGAACTTCAAAAAAGGAATTCTTTTGATTCAACCATCTCTTTCTCAACTCAGCAACTTGAAGTATTAATCTTATATTTAGGATACCAAGAAAGCACATCAGATCATAATATATATCAATACCCTCTAATATATATCAATATTCCCCTTCTTTTTTCTATGCAAAAAAAATTCTATGCAAAAAAAAAGATATAGTAAAGTAAGTGATTCCATAAATTTACGCAGTTGCCCAAGAATTCACTATATATTCTTAATCAACGATTTCTTATATAGAGAGAACGGCCCTCACAAATTGAAAATACTAATTTGTTAAGAATCAATCGAATTGAAGTCATAGTGTCATCGTTGGCTGGAATCGATATATTCGCGAGATCCGGGTCACAATTTGTATCGACTAAAGAAATAGTAGGAATCCCCAAAATGGCACATTCCCGAAGAGCTATATACTCTTTTTGCTGATCAAGGACGATCACAATGTCTGGCAATCTCGTCATATATTTGATCCCGCCGAGATACCTTTGCAAAGTAGATAATTTTCTCTTCAAGATTGCCACATCTCTTTTTGGGAGATGGTGGAATTTTCCCATTTTTTCTTCTGCTCTTAAGTCTCTAAATTGAGAAAGTCTAGTTTTCGTAATCGACCAATTCGTTAACATACCACTGAACCACTTTTTATTAACATAATGACAACGAGCCCTTATTGCAGCTGATGCTACTAAATCTGTTGCTCTTTTTTTGGTACCAACAATTAAGAAACTTTTTCCCTGACTTGCTGCATCAAAAACTAAATCACAAGCTTCTGATAAAAAACGAGCCGTTCTAGCGAGATTTATAATATGAGTACCTTTACGCTTTGCCGAAATGTAAGGGGCCATTTTAGGATTCCATTTCTTAATACCATGACCAAAATGAACTCCTGCTTCTATCATCTCTTTCAAATTAATGTTCCAATATCTTCTTGTCATTTTTTCCACACTTCCTTTTTTTTAATCCTACCATTCCATTACGGAATTTAGTTCTTTTTGAAGATTAAGAAAGATCCGAAATAGCTTGAAATAAATAATAATTGTTCCGAGAGAACCTTGTACTAAGATAAGAGTTGGCCATTGATACATGGTATAAACATAACCACCTTAATGAATTAACTGACTTGTTTTACTTATTAAAATAAAAATCTTAAAAATCTAAAATTTGACCTGTTAGTGTTCTAAGTTCAAAAGTCTAGTAAAGTAAAAAATATTTTTATGGGGGTTCTTATGTCTCATAAAAATTGTTTGTTACGTCAGAATCTGAAGAAACTAATTCTGTATGGAGAAACAAAAAATCTCTCATTTCCGACGCGAATAGATTTTTTTTTTTTATTTCGAAATAAAGGTTCTTGTCTTGTGGGGAACGATGCACAAATTTTTGGAATCCGGTACCAACAGGTATAATCCCCCCCCAGAACTACGTTTTCTTTCAAGCCTTTCAACCAATCAATGCGACCTCGTAGGGCAGCTTTTGCTAAAACTCGAGCAGTTTCTTGAAAACTTGCTTCAGATATGAAACTTTGGGTATTCAGGGAAGCCCTTGTTATTCCCAATAAGATTGCCCGATAATAGATCGATTCATCCAAAGCTCGTCCTGCTCGTTCCGCTCGCAATAGTCCGATTAATTCCCCAGGCGAAAAAACATTAGACATTCCATCTTCGGAAACCCGCACTTTTGATGTTACTTGGCGTATAATAATCTCTATATGTCTATTATGGATCTGTACCCCTTGGGATCGATAAACCTTTTGGATTTTATTAACCAAAGAGATACGACTTTGGGCTATGGTTAGCTCAGCTCCAATCAAGAATCCCCAAGGGACCCCAAGAATTCTTGGTATACGCTCATTCCAATCCTCAATTCTCCTTTCGAGATTCGGGGATAATGAATCAATTGAACGCGCTTCAAAGATTTGTTCCACTTTTGGAAGACCTTGCGTTATGTCACTAGATCTCGATTTTTCATATATAAACGTAACTAACCTATCTCCCTTGTAAAGGATTTCTCCATAATGACCATTAACAGTTGCTCCTGTAGTGGCCAAATAAGGTTTAGCTGCTCTTATAACAAAGGAATTCATATTTACAATGAAAATTTGACCGGATTTTTTTATGTGCGATTTAAATAGACATACATTTTCACAAATAAATTGTCCAAGGTGAATTATTGCCAATGTCTCTTCCAAGAATCATGATGGACAAAGTGACAATTCAAAAGGAATGGATCCAACATTATGTTACTATCGAAATTAGAAATCCTTTTATTTTCATCTATTAAAGAGTATTTAAGTTCTTGAAGTACTTGGAAGGTTTGTTTTAAATTGTCAACGAACAAATATTTTTTTAACAGGATTTTATTATGCGTTAGTAAATAGTAAGATGAAGAAAAATGCGATATACTAGCTACAATAGCGCCTAAGGGCCCAAAAATTTCTCGAATAGGAATTCTAGGATTCCATTCTTTTATCGCATTGGGATGTTTTGAATTCTTGAATAAACCAATTCGAGAACAGTTGGATGCCGACAAAATCATCAAAGAGTGGTATTCTTTATTTCGATTCAACAAAGTGCCAATAGCTTCTGGATGTTGGCTAAGTGATTCAATCTTCGCCTTGGAATAAAAAGAATTGATATTGGCGCGATCTAACCTATTATGGGGAATCGGTCCTGCACTTGTCCTACCATACCTTTTTCGTGTATACGAAATAGTGGACTTGACTAACTCAATTCTTAGGAAATCGCGAATAAGATCATTTGCTCTTACCTCAACAAGGAAGCACCAGCCTTTTCTTTTTCTTCTTGTTCCCAATTCACTACTAAGCAAGTTCTAACAAATTGACTATTTGTGTGATAAATTCTTTGAGTTAACTTGCTATTTTCATGAGAAATAAAATTGACAAGTCGAATTTGGAGATTATTTTCTTCTTGCAAGAGATCCTGCGGGAAAAGTGTTGCTAAATTTCTTCCTTCGTCCATTTCATATGCCACTGTAGGGCGAACGGAAACAAAATACTTTTCCTTGCTCTTGAGAATTTTTTTCCGTTGAACATAGACCCAATTTTTCCTTTTTTTTGATTCCTTAGAATCTTTTTTTTGTCTTTCTGGCGGTATCAAACAGCCACCTAATATCTTATCCGCCTCTTCAGGAAAATGAATATCTCCGGAAAATATTTTGAGTTCCGTATGGCTTTTTTTTCTCTTCACTCGGACCAGTCCGCCTAGTCGACTTCTTGTATTTTTTGTGAGTTGTGTATTCACTCCAATAATACTATTGTCAAGTATCTTTAGGGATGAAGATCTCGGCAAGATATGAAGTTCTTGAAGAATGAAAAAAAACCGATCTACTTCTTTTTGGTATTTTAGACTAAATTCTTTTGTTCCTCGATGCTCAATCAAACCCTCTTTTTTTAAGATGGAATCTTCCTCTGGGCTCTCGTATTCGTCCTCTGAATCTTCTTCTGAGTCTTCCTCTAAAGTACCATATTTTTCCTCTGCGCTTTCCCCGGGGCTGCCATATTCGTCTTCTGAGTCTTCCTCTAGAGTTCCATATTCGTCCTCTTGGGTCCTATATTTGCTCTCTGGGCTCCCATATTCCTCTTCTGAGTCTTTCTCTAAAGTCCTATATTCGTTCTCTGGGTTCCCATATTCGTTTTCTGGGCTCCCATATTCGTCTTCTAGGGTTTCATATTCGTATTCGTCTTCTAGGATTCCATATTTAGATTCTTCTAGGGTTTCATATTCATATTCGTCCTCTCGGGTCCTGTATTCGTCTTCTAGGGTCTCATATTCCTCTTCTGAGTCTTCCGCTCGAGTCCTATATTCTTCTTCTAGGGTCCTATATCTAAATTTAACAATTCCTGAACCCTTTTTATCTTTTCTGTATCGGGGATCGTCAAAATAAGCAAAAATAGTATTTCTACGTAAAACACCCATAAGGGGGATTTCAATCGAAATCCCAAAACAGGATATTAGTTCTTTCTCTTGTTCTTGATGATATTGTAATGGAATGACGAACCTATTTCTTCGCTTTTTCGCCAACAAATCTGAATTATCTTGAAAAATAGAAGGATAGATAAAATTCCAATGGCCATTGGACATGATTCGATCCGACGTTGAATAATCAAGAATTTCCCTATCTTTTTTACCATAAGTATTCATTTGATCTTGATCCTTGTGGAGTGAAAAAGACGCTATACTGGATCTGCACATACTTACTGACAATATCCATAAATGGCTTGTTTTTGGTAATCGGCGAAGATTACCATATTGATATTCGGGCGCATGGTAAACATCAGTACTCCAGTGCATTTCGCCGTCTGATTCAGAATAAATATGCTTTTGTACCCTTTCTTTAAAATGTAAAGTGGACGTTCCGGCACGAATCTCCGCAATTACTTGTTCGGATTTTACATATTGATCATTTTGCACTAGAATCAAGCTTTTTGAGGGAATATTCACACTATATAGAATATCTTGACTCTGAATAGTTACATGCAAGTCTATATAACATAGAAAAGCAGGCTGCCCATGACGGGTACGTGTGGGGTGAACCAAATTCTCATTGAATTTTATTTTTCCATTCGAAGGGGATCGTACAAGGTCGGCAGTACCCCCTGTGAATACTCCGCCAGTATGAAAAGTTCTTAATGTTAGTTGAGTCCCTGGCTCCCCAATTGATTGACCTGCAATAATACCTACGGCTTCTCCCAATTCGACCAGATCACTATGAGTAGGACTCCGGCCATAGCATAATTGACAGATCCAAGAAGTGCTTCGGCAAGTAAAGGGGGTTCTAATATATATTGGTTGTGCTCGAAATGGTTGTGCTCGAAAGGCAGTTATGAATCGATTGACTAATCCAATTCCAATATCTTGATTTCGCGCGGCAATGCATCGTGAACCGATATATATATCGTCTGCTAATACACGACCAATTAGTGTTTGGACAAAAAGTTTTTCCGTCATCCCATTTTGAGGACTTACAGAAATACCTCGGATAGTACCACAATCTCTTCTACGCACAATAATATGTTGAACTACTTCAACAAGTCTACGTGTAAGATATCCAGCATCTGCTGTTCGCACAGCAGTATCTACAACCCCTTTGCGGGCTCCATAGCAGGAAATTATATATTCTGTCAAAGAAAGTCCCTCGCGTAAATTGCTTTGAATAGGTAAATCAATCATTTGTCCTTGAGGGTCCGACATTAATCCTCTCATACCTACTAATTGGTGTACTTGAGATGCATTTCCTCTGGCTCCTGAAAAAGACATTAGATAGACTGGATTAGAAGGATCCGTTATCCGAAAATTTGAATTCATTTCTTGTTTCAAATATTCACTTGTCGCATACCATATCTCAACAGATTGGCGTAATTTTTCTACCGCGTGTACAGCCCCATAATAATAGTGTTTCTCCAAAAGAAAACTCTGTTGTTCCGCGTCTTGGACTAACCATCCCTTAGAGGGTATTGTTAAAAGATCCTCGATTCCTAACGAAATCGATGTAGTAGTGGCTTGATGGAAGCCCAGAGTCTTTAGTTGATCCAGTATATGGGATGTATATCCCATTCCAAAATGATCTATTAATCTGCTAATAAGTCGTTTCATACCAGTTCCGTCTATCTCTTTATTATGAAAGACCAGATTGGCCCGTTCCGCCATACATAAGTACCCCCTTTTCGGCTGAGTAGGATTCGACAATTGCTGAGTAGGATTCGACAATGGGCCTGAGTCAGTGATTCGAAAATTTAATTAACTTAATTGCCTCAATCTCAATCTGGATTCGCGTGGCAAATAATGATGATACTAGGGAAATCGGAATGCCCCCCGAAAGGGGAGGGGCATCGCCGAATCTAACTTTCTTGTTTAGGTAGTGTATGAATAGGCCTGACTAAATCCTTGTATGGCTTCCTCTATTTCTCTATAAAAAGAAATATGACCAAGAGTGGTTCGAATGTATATCGAACGAATTTCTTTTTTTCTATTTCCCATTATTAGATAGTGGGCATAAATCTCATGATAAGTCCCCAAAGATTCATATTGAACTTCAATCGGAACTTCTCTTGACCCAATGACGCGTTGATCCAGGTTCCATCGTAGCCACAAGGGACTATCTAAACTGATTAGTTTTTGTCTATAAGCTCCCAGTGCATCATAAGAACTAGAAAAATGGGGTTCTTTATCTTTCCTATATTTAAAATTATTATTATTATTGTAATTTACTTTTAGATTTGGGTAGTTTCTGCAACTATTATATCTATTTGCACAAATACCTCGACGCTTTCCAATCGTTAATACATAAAGCCCGATAAGCATGTCTTGGGTTGGTACGCAAATAGGATCCCCAATAGCGGGAGATAAGAGATTCATATGAGAAAACATAAGTAAACGGGCTTCTGCCTGAGCTTCCAAGGATAAAGGTAGATGAACAGCCATTTGATCTCCATCAAAGTCCGCATTGAAACCCTTACACACTAATGGGTGTAAAGAAATAGTACGCCCCTCTACTAAAGTGGGTTGAAAGGCCTGTATGCCTAATCTATGCAGGGTAGGTGCTCTATTTAACAGTACAGGATGTCCCCGCATAACTTCTTGAAGTATTTCCCATACAATGGGTTCTTTTTCCCAAATTTTCCTTTTAGCAATCCTTACATTAGAAGTGGCGCGTTTCGTGATTAAATCGCGAATTACAAATAGCTGAAAAAGCTTTATTGCTATCTCTAGAGGTAATCCACATTGATGTAATGAAAGCGAAGGACCCACAACAATGACAGAACGCCCGAGTAATCGACCCGTTTCCCAAGCAGAGTCTCGCGAAACCTTCCCTCTTTACCTTCAATTACATCTGAAAGTGATTTGTATACTTTATTGTGACCATCCCTCGTCGGTTGCCCGCGGGACCCACTATCAAGAAGTGTATCCACGGCTTCTTGTACCAATTTTTCCTGGCACATTACTAAATCTGCTGGCGCTAATTCACTTCTTTTTAATAGATAGGCAAGATTGTTGTTCCGACGGATAACTCTCTTATAAAGTTCATTAATGTCTGAAGTCACTACTTTATCTCCAGACCTATAAACAATAGGTCTCAATTCGGGAGGAAGAACCGGTAATAAGCACAAAACCATCCATTCTGGTTCTACATTTGTTTGAATAAAATGTTTCGCCAATTGCATGCGTCTAATCAAAAAAACTTTTCTTATTCGTCTTTTTCTATCTTCCCACTCATCTCCACTATACCCCTCGTCTTCTAATTCCTTCCATTCGACCAAAGAATTCTCTATAATAATTCGCAAATCCAAATCTGCTAATTGTTCTCTAATAGCACCTGCTCCTGTCGCAATTTCCCGATTTCGAAATGTTGCAAAGCCTGGGGTAGAAAAAAAGGGAGAAATGCTGTGGTTACAGGATGCAATTTCCTCTTCGAATAAACCTCGTAATCGTAAAAAAGTGGGTTTTTTAGTGCTGGGCCTAGCAAAAGAGAAATCGCCGTATACTAGGCCCTCCAACTTCTTAAGAGGTTTATCTAAAAGATTCGCGATATAACTAGGAAGACCTTTCAAATACCACACATGAGTCACGGGACATGCGAGTTTGATGTATCCCATTTGATATCTTCGTATCCGAGAATCCACAAATTCGACCCCGCATTTTTGGCAAAATCTTTCGTCTTCGTTTTCAGCTCCGCTCGCTCGAGAATTGCCACAAGCGCAAATCCCGCTTTTTATGGGTCCAAAGATTCTTTCGCAAAACAATCCATCTTTTTCTGGTTTATCGGTTTTATAATGAAAAGTAGAGGGCCTTGTGACTTCGCCAACGACTTCTCCATTAGGTAGGTTTTTGTTAGCCCAAGCCTTTATTTGTTGAGGGGAAACGAGTCCAATTTGAAGTTGTTGATGTTTATATTGGTCAATCATAAAATAGAAATAAGAAAAGAATTTATATTTATTCCGATCAAACTTCCTCCCTATTAACCTGGAAGTTCTTTTCAGATACAAGGAAATGATTCAGTTCTAGAGCCAAAGATCGTAGTTCTCGAACGAGCACTCGAAAAGATTCTGGAGGATCCTCATGATTAGGTATTCTTTTTCCCCAGATCGTAGCATTAAGTATTTCTTGGCGAGCTATAAGATGGTCAGATTTATAAGTAAGTATCTCTTGTAAAATATGAGCAACACCAAATCCTTCTAAAGCCCAAACTTCCATTTCTCCTACTCGTTGTCCCCCTTGCTTGGCTCTTCCTCTAACCGGTTGTTGTGTAACAAGTGAGTAGGGCCCCAGTAGAACGCCCATGAATTTTCTCATCAACTTGATGAATTAATTTTAAGATATAGGACTTCCCT